>NC_134456.1:156128582-156428582 GCF_047948215.1 Lycorma delicatula | reverse complement strand
GGATTTCGTTAAAAGTTTTGTTTTTCAATGCCCTTTAAAATGATTGTGTTACAACCCTACTCTTTATTATAATTTTTTAATTGTCCCTCTCCCATTATTTGGGGTATCGTGGTCTCGTACCGAAAATATAAATAGTTTTGTGCTTTGGACCATTTGCTAAATTTTATTTTTCTACGTTCAACTTTTGAAAAGGCGTATAAGGATTCCTGTACTTTATTAAACTGTACGAATAAACAAAAATTTCTTGTTAGTATGATAGTAATAAAAAAAAATTATTTAATGCTCTTATTCAAATATTTAGGAAAATACTTGGAAGCAGCGCAAAAAAATATTTTATTTGGTATGAAATTTATTCATTTTTAAATCCGAGATAGATAACAACACCGTGTTTATGCATTACATATCCTGCACAACATTCTTTTAATTTAAGTTAAAAAAGGGTACTTTGATTAATTTTTCGTCACTTATAAAAAAAAATAAAATGAGAAAAGTAATGTAATTGTATAGGTCATCAGAAGTATGATTTGTTTTTTACCGTAATTATCATTGAGTTAAGTTTTAAAAACTCATGCGAGTTTATTTGTGTACAAAAATAAATAGTTTAATTTCATTACTACGTAATGAATTTAATATCAAACTCAGCCCTAATCAAATAAACACCAGATCCCTGTCGACAGTAACCAACAAAATTTCAATAATTAATTAAATTAAAAAAAAAGTGTAATTCAATTAAATGCCAATAAAATTTCATCACACCAACAAGGCTGATGTTCAAAAAAATAGGTATAATTTATTTTTCCAGTCACAGCTGCTTTAATTCTACATTGATTAATACTGCTCTAATTTTCTAGTTTAAACATAATTTTCAAATACTCAAATTATTTTTCTTAGAAAAGTATTCATATCTTTGGCTTCTCTAGAGTTCCTGTATCGTAAATTTCTTAAATTTATAATCTCACTAATCCTCATTGCCTTCATATGATTTAACAACCTATTTTTTCTGGTTATTTTAATGAATTTATCGCAGACTTCTCTTTCGTCTAATTCCTAATTAGACATCTAATGAGACCAATTATTCTTCTCATAGAAATCTTTCAGTCTTGCTTTTTCAACAGTTTTTACAATATACTGGTAATACTTCTAAACACAATTTTTTTTATACCATATCGATGCTTGAAAGAAAATTTGTTTAATTTCTGATTTCTATAAGATTATTGGAAACAATCGAACAAACTTCAGCATGAAGGTTATCTTAGTGCTAATCCGTCTTCTTCATGTTGTCATTACATTCTTTTGCATGCTGTCGTAATTTACTTCTTAAGTAACTAAATCCTTCGACTTAGGTGTTTGATGACCCCATTTAACAACTTGTTTTTTGTTTGTCTTTTCATTAACATTCTGATATTTTATATTTTCGTCTTATTTTAAAATTAAATTTTTTAACAACTTATTAGTATTTATTTAAATAAATTTTTAATTTAAAGAAAAAAATAGTAAATAATTAAATCCCTCGAATTGATAATAGTTATCAAATTTGTAGATAATATACATTATAACCAAATTTTCGCCCAAATCAGTTGTTGTACTTGTCTTAAACGTTAACTAATAACCTCGATTACGCTCAAAATTCGATTTTGTTTTATCAAAATCAAATTTTTAGCTAGTTAGAGTCAGCCAAAAAAAAAATATGAAAAAATACAAAATAAGCATACCACATTCAATACAAAATAGTATAAAATATAAATACAAACTATACAGCATAATTATAAAGAATATTTCAAATACAAATAATAATTAAAGAACGATAGATAATACTTCCATTATTAGCGGAAATAAAAGAAAAAATTAAAACATGTATTAAAAATTAATAATATAATAAGTTTGGGAACCCGTAAGATAACTTTTAACCGTCAACGTGAAAAATTAAATTAACAAAAACTTTCTAGTTCGAAACCATGTTCTTTTCTGTATGAGATAACGACGTCCCAAGCGCCTCCTGGAGGTACAAATAAAAAATTAATGGGGTTCTCACAGGGTTCCCATGAGGTAACACATATATTTAGAAAAAAGGGTTGTATTGTGGCACATTATTTTAAAGGGTATTAAAAAACAAAAATTCTGACATAAAAATCTTGATGTTTCGTAAAACCGTAACTAAAATGGCCGTAATTTAATATTTTTCACAGCGAGTTTCAAAAGTGTTCTACATTACCATTTAAAATAACGTTCAACATAGAATTAGTAAATAAAAGAAAAAAGAAATATTTTTACCTCAAATCGATATTTTTCGGTGTGAGACTAGTCTGTGTATATGGCGTACTAAAGACGAATTTTGAAATTAGCTGTGAAAAATATTAAATACCGCCATTTTGGTTAGGGTTGTCATATCTTGAAGTTTTTACATAAACCTTTTGTTTCTGAATGCCCTTTAAAATGAGTTATCACAACTCTACCCTTTCTATTTATAATGTTTGAGTCATTTCTCATGGGGGTTCGAGGGTGTGGTCGGAGTCACACCATATGTACAGTCTTAACTTATATATATATTAATTTATGCTGTATTATGATACAGAACTATTCCTCTATTGTCATTACTGTAAACCTCCCAAAAGCTTGTTTGAATGTTAACCATTTTTATATTTTTTTTTTATGTAATAACTTCTTGTATTCAGTAACTTTAGGTACAGAACATTTCATTATTAGATTTTATTTTAGAAAAAGTATTCATTATCAAACTAACCTGCTTCATTGAATATTATTATTATTCGATAAAGTCGAGTTAATAATGAAAACTGTGTGCAAGCCACAACTCAGAGAAAATTTGTTAATTTCCGGAATTGTTATATGTAAAAAATTATTACCAGTATACGGAAGCTTACTCGGTTTGTTTTGTAAAAAATTTAGTTTGAGTAGTTTTTTGATGTGGGGGAAGGTGTGTGACATCACCAAAAGTATTCGATATAAAATGATAATATACAGTAATGTTGCTCAGGAATAATATCTCGGAAGGAATAATAATCGATGAATCAGAGATATGCAAAATAACAACATGGTGATTTGGCATAAATGTTAGGGTTTGCACGTAATGATGTGAAAAAAAAGATGTAAGTTTATTTTGTAGTAAAAATTCACTAGTATCGAGTTAGAAAATTGTTCTCAGATATTGTTTTCGATTATTATTAAACGAGGTAGCCGTTGAATTTTATTGGATACATTTATGTTATTATCTACGTTATAATTGTTAGTATTGAATTGTGATTTATGTGAATGGTATTATTGTTAACTGCTAAGGTTAATAGTATACGAGAACCGTGATGAAATATGCTAAATGAAATATGCTATTGGATGTGAAACCAAGATATCTCTAAATATAAAAAATATCTGGATTGGATAATTATCGCTCGCCTCCGATATTCTTTGGAAGAATGTGTTTTAAAGTATTTGTCAATTATTTTTTAAATAATTGTGAAAAATAAAAAAAGGTATGTTTGTTTTCGTAAGCTGAATAAAAAACATTGCGTATATGTTCTTTATTTCATCAGTTAATTAGCATCAATTAAATATTCGTATGTAGCACTTAAATGTAGTCATTGTATGTTACCGATATATAATACCACCATTATTATGAAGCGATGAACTATGCTTCAAACTCATCAGAAACGAATAATGCGTCTTATGTAGATTTTTGAGTTTGTTACACGTTTCTGTATTTAAGGTTATCATAATAAAAATTAGCGATTTTGATAAGTAGATTATGAAATAATAATAATAAAGTTGAAGTAGAATCACTAGTATAAAAAATGTATTTATATAATAAACATATTTATTTTTTTCTAAAAATAGATCTGGTTTTTATTTAATCTAATATTCTTACATTATTGCCCACCTAATTTTCTACGTTTCTGTTTTTTTTTTTTTTACTTTAAGTCATTTCCTCCTTCCGTATTAGGTGGTTTTTATTGGCACTTTAATAGCCCGTAACCGAGAATGTAAAGTTAACATTGTAACGATAATTGTCGTAAATTGTGGGAAATTAAAATTATAACATCTATTTTGTTAAACAAATTTTTATTTTGCAGAAATTATTTTATTCATTAAACTTATCTACGTAATTACAAAATATTTATTTTTAACAATTTATTATTTTTAAAAAAAATAAAGGCTTTATTGATAGGTTTAATGATATTTCATTCATTAAACTAATATACGTAATTTACAAAATAAATATTATTAAACCTATTAAAGCCTTTTTCTTTTGTAATTTATTTTCAATAAAATCATATCATTTTTTTATGAATGTTTCTGTGAAAATTTACGTAATCGTTAAATATAAGATAAATATTTTTAAAATTATTCGATAATATTGTTTCTAACCAAAAGAAAAAAATAATTTAAACCTAGCAATAAAGCTAATAAATATTTTGTATTTCAGAAAATAAAAATAAATATTATTTAATAAATAATTAAATTAGCAATCATTGAATAATACTGAGAAAACATCACATGCAAAAAACGTTTAGTTGGCTGTGTATCACGAGAAGATAACGTGCAAGAGTCATTACTAATAATAACTACTATTAGTTATAATTCTGACCAAATTGTTTTTATTAAATATTACATAATTTTACGTGCGCGTACGCGTATTTTTTAATTTTTAATTTTCTGGGAATAGCAGCTAAAGTTTTAAGGGAAAGAGTCGTGATCGGAATTTTGGGTGTAGAGTTTTTGCAAATCTCCTCTAAGCGGAAAACACATGGAAAATTCCGGTAGGATCTACGTTTACCCTGTATTTTGAGGAGAATCTTTGGACTAGTTGAACATTAGTATTTTAATTTTGCTTAAATATTTCTGAATATAGAGGATTGATTCCATTAAATTAAAAATTTCAACTTTTTGTGAGGCATCGTAGAAATGTAAAAATCGATACACTGGTAGTACGATACGAGTTGCTTACAGTACCAAAATGTTATGAGTCATCCGACTTAGGGGTGGAGATATAACTGTATTATTTCAAAATTTTTATTTTTTATTAAACCGACAAAATATTAATGAAACTTGGAAAAAGGAAATATTATTTGTCTACATAAGTTTTAAGATCTGTTACATTTTGGCTGGATCCGACGAGGGAATTACGTTGTACCTAAAGTAACTGCTTAAATATTTAGGACCAAATTAGACCCAAGTTTTTCCGTACATAATATCTTAATTGATAGTTTTAGGCTCCTACAGATAATCGGGTCAGATGGTACCCGATTTTACAATTTATTAGTTTAATTGTAAAATCATTAAACAGATTTTCTATTAAAGCGCGAAATTTAATTTAATTGTTTCCTTTTAAGTCACCGTACAACAGGATAAATCGTTTTCCGTTTTGTACTTTATAATTGGTTTGTCCTTTTTTATTAAATAATAATAAATAAAAACCTGTCATGGGTGGTGCCGGTAAAGTTATGCAATCCTTTGCCAATTTTATTGATAAAATTATTATTTTACATTGTTAATTCGTTCCAGAAAATCTTTTTATTATTAATTTATCTTTTACTAGCAACGTGAACTCAGTACGTAGCATTTTTCAGTGGAAGGTATGGCCAGACGTAAAATATTTTAAACTGCCTTCTGACCGATGGTCATCTACCGTGGTAATAACCGAAGTTAATTTTTTTCCGTGGTTTGACGTATGTTTAAAATTATCAAAATATAATGTATGCCAAAAAATTCATAGTTAATTATTTTAAAAACGTTTTTTATTTATTTAATGTAGCATTAGCCTTATTGTTCATTAGCGACACCTAGTGGCTCACATGTATTAATTACATTTATATACTTTACACTTAAATAATTCTGAAAATTCAAGTTCTTCAGATAATTTGGAGTTTTTTCACATTGCCACTTTATTTTAGCATTTTTCTAGATCTTTGGTGTCTTGTGTTTCATTCTTACCGTTTGGTAGTGTGGATAAACAGTAAATGTGTTTCACTGATAGATAACCCTGATAATTTTCACATAAGAGTTAAGATGACTTGTTTTCTGGGAAATGAGCATGCAGGATTTACTTTAAAAATGCTTTTTCGTATTCTATGGAGTTTTTGTAGTTTATTTTGTTGCCATTTTTGTTCCAGTTTTTGAGCTTCTTTAAGCGTCTGCAAAATGTTCAATTGCACACAGTTCTGAGATTCGGCAGCTTATTTAACCAACTTGTCTGTTTCTTCAATCAATGTAATGCCTTAGTGAAATGATATCCAGCTGAGTTTGATATTTGCAGAAGGTCTTTTGGCTTTAATTAATTTTACGTTTCATTTATTTCTTGGATTGTCCGTTAATTTATTTTCTATGACTGTTATTGCATTATGGAAATCTGTGAAGATTATTACTTCTTCTATATCTGCTTTGTCGATATTTTTCAATACTTGCAGAATGACAAAACTTCGCTGTTGAAGATAGAAACGTCATCTGAGTGTTTGAATAAAAGATCTATTTCTGGGATAACTGTAGCGCAGCCTGTGCTTTTCTTTTGGATTTCGACGCATCTGTGAAATATGTAGATTATCTGCGTAATTGTCAACCAGTCTATGTGTCCGATTGTGTAATCCATAATCCATAGTCATGCTTAGAAATGCCCCTATTGTCTTTCAGTATTTCTAATGTAGATTGAAGCAAAGGAGTTGTTTTAATAAATGCAAGTTTCAACGTATTGAGATTGGTGATGATGAGATCATTGAGGAATTCTGTTACTCTCCGTTTGAATTGTTTAGGCGGTTTATTCACATTTTTATAATGAAATGAGAACTGTGTGGATTGTATGATGTCTTTAATTATATTTGATGGTGTTTGATGTAATTTTATTTTACAATTTTTTTAGGTCTTCAACTGGTGTAAGATTTGCTTCGCGTAATATGCTTTCGAATGGGCTAATACGGAACGCTCCAGTCGTCAGCCTTGCTGCAGAATTATGTATTGATACTTATATTAGCAGAAACTTATTTTCGCTGAGTTATAAACTATTGTGTCATAATCTAGTTTAGATTGTACAAGGGCACGGTATGTCTTAATTATAACTTTTTGCTGTTTTCTCCAGTCCTTCGAAGTTAATATTTTCAAGATGTTGATGAGTCTTTTAAGACAGTCCATTTTTAAGTATTGCAGATGATTTTTCCACGATAATTTATTAAATTATAATTCTTTAAGTTTATATTTCAAGAACTACGCATTTATTTTCTGTTTCTTTTATTAAAATATTTGTTACGATAATAACCAGAATAATTTTTTTCCATTTTTATATTATTAACTTCAGAGTTTTCTTATTATTATTCGTAGTTATATTAAAATATTTGTAATTTTAAATTAATATTAAGCCCTTTGAATCCTCGCGCACACAAAAATTTTAGTCTGGTCCAGGGCAAAAGCTTTTTTAATTCTTTTTTCCGGCATTCTGGTCTAAGAACGATTTCTCTTTAAGCCGTTCATTCCTTGGACCGTTACCCTTCTAGGACTAGTGCTGTGTACCCGTTTATTCAGTACAGCTGAGCCTATCTCCGCTCGTTTCTAAGGAAACATTTCTTTTGTAAGAGCTTAAAACAAACGCTCCTCTTTACTTCTTTATCCTCTACGCCTGCATTACTTTCATTAGTTCATTCGGCCGTAAAAGATCTTAGGGAAGGAAAAAATCTAGTAGGATTTTGTTGATATAAATAATTTATAACTTAATATTAAGCATAATTCCTTTTTAAATGTTAGGTACATAAAATTATTATTCTTATAGTATTACAATTTTTCTGTGTGGTTTTCATCATACCCATTTTAGTATATTCTTCTTTGTCTCAAAGAAGATTTGGTGCCAAGAGTAATAAATTGTAAACCGACTAGCAGGCTCCCTACCATACTCTCAACGAAAATTACGTTGAGCTGTAGTTGGGACTGCAAGTCGTCCCATACTCATTTGCATTTATACCATGGGTATGACTCCAAATCATACCCACTTTGGTATAACTTTGTAGTTGTTTGGTATTATCTGCAGTAGAAATTCATCTAGGTACGTAAGCCATGAGGTTTACGTACCTAGATATATACGTACCTAGCATCGGCTGGTCTACTCACTAGCATTTTTATACAATTTCCTTAGAATATTTTTCCATGTAATTTTTATCCAAATCCTGTAAAAAATCAATTTAAAGAATTTTACTATTGATCAATATCATATAATTTTGCAAAATCAAAATTAGAAATTTTGTTCCTGAATTCTTATTTTTTGTAACCGCGTTTGCTATAGCCTGCAACATAATTGAGTATGTTATCGATATTACCTTTTTTTCAACGTTTAGTTATGCTTACTATAATAACAAAATTTATGTAAAATACGGGTGTATTTAACATATCTCCTCTTTCGCCACGTGTTTTTCTGGTCTTTCTGGAAGGATGGATGTACTAAATTTTTATGATCGGGCGTATTCTTTTTGAGTCAGCAAGTTTCTTGAGGAAAGCGGCGTGAGAAATAACCTTTCGTTTTTACTTATTTACTGGACGAAACTGCAATTTGAATGAAGATTTAACGAAATATGTTTATACTTATAAGGCGATTGAAAGGTTTTATTGAAAAGGCGTAAACATAGAATTACGTCGTTCTTTGTGCATTTTACATAAAATTCATTCATTAAAAATAAAATTCCAATAGACGGCAATCATACTGAGCGTGTATTTATTGCCTTCGTGAACGCAAATTTGTTGTAACCGGCTTCAATATTTTAATTAAAACTCTTAGAGTTTTGCTTCACGAATCGTGTGAATGTAACATATATACACTCTCGATTCTCTACATAATGAGAGTATATACATACTCTCATTATGTAGAGAGATAATGAGTACTAGTAGTTTGAGAGTATATAATAATGTGAGTAGAACGAATTATCAGTTTAAAAAAATGTATATATATATTTATATATTTTTTTAAATTGGTAATTTGTTCTACTCAATTGTTGAGTCCTTTCCTAATAAAATTCGATTCACCGTGTAGGGTAATATTTGGTGTATAATAATAGTATATGTTTCTTGTAATAGTAATAATATTAAGCCATTGCATGTTAGGTATAAGTTTCTTTGAATCTTTCTGTGTTCTTTTAATTATCTAGGATTTGTAATAAAAATGAATACTTAATCAATAAAAATAACCGGGAGAAATGTGTAATATATATTTATATGTATATTTAGTCTTTGACTAGTTTGTTTTTCATATGACTAGATTCTAGCTCTTGAGTGATTAATGAATGTCTTTTTTTAACGGTAGATTATTAAATCTACATTCATCCATGTTGATTTAAAAAACATTAATAAATAAAATAAATCATCCATATGATAGATGTATGAAAAAATAAATCGGTGACTGATATCGCCTGTCAATCCTTTTTTTCTTTTACCATGCATGCCATATTTTTTCAGCTTTTTTTCGGTAGGATTTAAACCTGTTTGGAAAATTAAACGTGTCATTAATGTCGTGTATTGAATCGTCAGTGCTCTGCTAAGCTTATATGGACATTTATGTATTTTCCGCTGTCTAGTTTTGAAAATGATGAATACGGCGTTCCTTCATTATCTGAATTACTTTTTGTGTTCATTGTAAATAAATTGAAGGATTTGTAATATTCATAGAATATTGTTTTTCTTTTATCTGATTATATATAGGTATATCTGATGTCTACTTGATCTACATTTGTTCAAGTTTTAAACTTATTTAGAGTTTAAAGATTACAAAAAAAAAATTAAAAATGATTCGTTCCCTAGTTTTTGAATCGATTACATTTTGTTGCTTTTTACTCATCTTCATATCAAACTTATATACTGATTCTAATAGTTAATAAACTTCAGACTAATAAAGTCTGTAGTTGGCTAATTTTTTGTTAGCTGATGTTAACTGTGTCGTTCAGTCGTCATAATTATTATTTAGTTCTATCTGAAATTCTTTGTATTCCTTCGTAGGTTCTGGTAAATAAATCAAACTATCTGAAAATAAAAACTAATTCTGATCGATGATAGTTTCAGTTTTACTTTTTATTTTTTTCAATTTAAAGCCCAATAATTATTTAAATCAAGATATTTTTAACACTTGACTTAAAGATTTATTACGTTTCATTCATTAATATTCGTTTTTGTCTTTCTTGGACCGTGGGGAACTCGTTGCTTGATGTTCAGTTTGTTCTTCTTTGCTTCTCAGACCTTATATTTTCACTATGATCCCTCTTCTGTTTGTCAGTCCACATGTTGGATGTCTTCAGTTTTCCTTGGTCCTAATACTTTTCTGAGTTTTTTGTATTTATCCTTTCTTGTTGAGTGTTGGGCATTCCGATGCATATAGCCCTTCCGGTTTGATGACCGTGTTGTAATGTTTTATTTTGGCTTTATAGGAAAAGTTGTGTTTGGTGTATCTGTTTTGCTAATTCCATATGCTTGTTCCTGTTTTTTAACGCAGTCTCTTTGCTGTTTTATCCAGTATGTTGGGTTGTATCTATTCCCCTAAATACTTAAAAGTTAAATACTCTTTTGATGTTGCCGTATTTCGTCCTCTTGTATTTTTCCTTTTGATGTTTAGTTTCCATGTATTTCGTTTTTTCTTAAGAAATTTGAAGGCCGGTTTTTCTAGCGATATCTTGCAGTTTCTCGATCATTACTGACGTTTATTGTGCCCGTGACATATTGATTCCTCTTTTTGTTTTGATGTTTAGAATCTGCTTTCGATTTCTTGTTGTAATCGCTTTATGGTCAATTTGGAATTTTCCCATTTTAGAGTTTGGTAAGACCCACGTTTTCTTCTTCCTTGAGAGGTCTTTGAAGCAGTTGATGTTAGTTTTACGTTAGACATTCTGCAGAAGGAAATTAGTTTTTCTCCGTTTCTACTTCTTCTCTTGTAGGCATGGTATTCTCCCACAGTTTTTCTGTGTTTCTTTTCCTTGCCAGTTTGGGCATTAAAATTGCCAATAGTATTTTGGCATGGTGTTGGGGGATTTTCGTTATTTATTCTAGGAGTTTCCCATTGTTTTTTCCATTTTTTTAGGAAATTTCCTATTTTCTCTATTTATTGGTGCGTTTGAGCTTTTTATAGTGTAAGCTTTATTTCCCGATTTCAACGATATGGTTGAAATTCTTTCCGAGGGCGATGAAAAGTCGATGATAGCTTCCGGGATGTACTTCTCTACTATGAATGCTGTTCCTAGGATCCTTGCTCCGTTGCTATTCTTTATGATTGCTTTTCCTTTGTAGATTGTATAGTTTCTAGTATCCATGGGTAGTTCGGCTCTGAATCTTGTTTCTCGTCGTGCGAGAATTTTGATATTACGTTTATCTAGTATCTAGTGCATCTGTTAGTTGTTTAAGTTTCTTTTTTTACTATTGTATTTATGTTAAGCGTTCCAAGGAGATGTTTTCTCTTGGGTTGGATTTCTGTAATGAAAGATGTTAAAGTTCCAGGAAGCTCCGATACTTCTATACACGTGGTTCCGGGCTCTATAGAATCCGATGGCCCAATTACACTGCTCATTTTGGATGATAAAGTGAAGGATTCTCGTTGCCGATTACCGCTTAAACATATTTCGTTTGTCCATCGTGCATTAGTTAAAGTTAAGTTGTGGAGGATAGGTCCCCTTATTCCTCGTGATTAGAACGGGGTTGTAAGCCTCAGAGCTTCTTCCGCTTTAGTTCAGCGAAGTCCTATATCCCTCGTCTATCCAGTAGCATCAAGTGGAGGCTCGAACGTCTATTCGCAACTCTTTTCGGAAGCTCCTTCTGGAATTGCGTTGCGTCTTTTTTCGTTACGGAAGATTGGCTGCCTTATTTTATATTAGCATTTTGTATAGATCATTATTTTTAAAATATTTTTGAATCAAGACATTATTGGATAATAATGTGTAATTAATCGGTGTTTTAATATAAAGTATAGAGCTTTTTTTTGTCTATGTTATGTTCTAATATTTGTCTCCTATAATATCGTGTAACGTAATAAACGTGTTGCTATGTAAAATATGCAAGATTGCAGTTATTACTGAGTAAATGCATGTAAAAATGTTTGAATTTTAATATCCGTGATGTGTACCGTATTTAAAAAAAAAACTGAAGATTTTTCGGAATCCCTATATTACCTACATAGGTGAAAGATTATAAAACGTTTTCTTTTCTGGGTCGGATTTGGCTCCAAGTTAAGCATTATCTTTTTTTGTTGGAGACACTTATCTTAAAAAATATTGAAGAGCGTTATTTAGAATGCATGCTAACTAAAACGCAGATAAATTTTATAAAATTTATTTTAAAATAATGTTTGTATTGTACTCGATTGTGTAAAAATCATTATATTCGAATCATTTGCTAATAGAAATGCATGCACGAATGAAGAAAACGTATCTGAATTATAGTCTCGCATCTGATATATAGCTATCCTTCACCAACTTGGCGACCTATTGTAATTTATTTGATTCAAAACTAATCGGCAATAACGAGTTCGCTGCACCGTCTGCATAGTTAAAAATTTTAAATGAAATGACATACAGGTCTTTTATAGTTGCGTTGCTTATCGCTAGTCTGTACTAACAATATCGCTTTTGCTTACAATGGACTATTTCAGAATTTTCCTTATCGGTCGTTAATTTGAGGAAAAAGCGGTATTTCTTTCGATACGCAAGGTTTTCTCTTTTCTATGTAATTCCGTATAAATTTGCGCGTAATTGCAAACTCATTTGCAAAATAATTTTTATCTCGTTTATAAAAGTTTATCGCCATTCTTTTAACTAAAGTATTCCGAAATTCTTTTGTACTTATACCGTCTTACTCTCAATATTAATCTTCTCGTAATGTATATCTTTTTATGTTCATCTCGAATACTATAACGTCTGTGAACTCGTATAATTTCATTTTTTATGTATTTTTATTCTGATTGTCTGCAGGTCTTTTTGTGTATTAATTGGAAAGGATTTGGCAGGGCATAATATGAAATGCATTTTATGTAAGGAAACTAACATTATCCTCTAACATTAATCTTAAAGATTAAAGTAAAACTTAACATGAAATAGTAATTTTTCCCTTTATCTGAACGTATATTTATTACGCAATTCAAACGTTTCTAGGATTCAGAAATTTATTTATTTATTTTGGGATGTAATATATATTATATTTGAAGATTTTTTAAAAATAAAATTGAGTGCGTTTGTCAGATAAATGGCATTATTAAAGCAAATAAGTAAGAAAACGGATGTTGTTCTCAGGGATTGAAGATTTCTAGCGGTTGCTATTTTGAACTGTAACTTTTATGTCGATTTTATTAATAAAGATGATAAAGTGTTGATATCATGACAATCCTTAGAACTTTAGCCGGCTATTCTTAACTTAATGGTAATGCAAAATCAAAGTAATGGAAATGGAACATTTTGAACGCATAAGAAAAATGAGAGAGTAAATTTTTCGGGTCAAGTCCGGAATAGGAAAAAGGGCAGTAAGAAGGATGACGTTCAGACTGAAGATAAGAAGATCGGTGTAACAGAATTTATTCCTTTAACTTATAAATAATAATATGACATTTCTGGGAAAATACATTTCTGGTATTTTTAATTTTGGCAAAAGGAAAAGTCGAGTCAAAGAAATTAGTTCTTTTATATTAGGTATTTCATTTCACTGAATTATTTATAATTCAGAACTCGTATAACATGAAAATATAAATACGCTGATCACATAATTGAAGATTATTTCTTTCCTTGCTGCTAAGAAATCTGGTTTTAGCAATTATAATTTACATTAAACCACATCATTACTTTTTATTCTTTTTATCATTACTCTTAAATATTTAATTATTTAACGGATATATTGTATAATAGTTACATTGATAAAAAAATAATTAAATTTGTTGCTTAATGTAAAGAACTACTGCAGCACGATGGATTTTTTCTAGAAATTTCTCAAAATTATTAATAGAATTACATTTTTTAAGTTAAAACAATTTTATAAAAATGTTAAAAAGTGACTTCATGTTGGTGCAATGTCGAGTTTTTCTTAGCGGTCTTACTGACCACCACAATTTGGTCTTAAAAGGTTGCTGTACTACTGGATGCATACGATTAGATTCGAAGGCGCAGACTCTTATTGTCGTCAGAGTATCCAAGGAGAGTTCTTCTTGACCATCCGAAAGTATACTGTTGTATAAAACACTAAATTCCTTGTGTTAGATTCAATTTTTATGACCTAGATTTCATTAATCGATCCTCGTCATGTTTATGAATTGTCAAATGCCATGTTTTCGATTATTATATTAGATATGCAGGTCAAGGGGATTTTATTGCTAATAAGTTGTGTTCAATTTTTTTTATATAAGTAAGCACTATTTAAAAAATTTCAATCTGAAAGGCTTAAGGTATTCAGAAGGCACCTGAGGAATGGATTCCTCTGTAGAGGGTTCTACATCCAAAACTCCTTTTTTACTGTTGAAGGTTTTCAAGAAAGTTCAAATTGCATTAACAGTACGTAAGTATATAAGGCCTAATTTTTTATTTTTAAATAGTGGAAATGCCTAAAAAAAGTCTTAAACTAACTACAGAAGAGTTTTTGAGAAGAAAGGATGTTAAATAATAAGTCGCCGTGGGCCTTATGTGTCAGACTTTTACTCTGATAATTGTTTACTTCCATACTTAGATTTTTTAAATTTTCCTCCTAAGTAATAGTCTGCCGAGAGCGAATTCCTCCTTAATAAGAGTTGTTGCACAGCTTTGCCAGTTTCGCCTGCAAAATGTTACGTATTTGCCGACCTTTTTAAGTCTGATTGTTAATGTCTTCTCTATATAAGTTTACATTTTAATGTTATTTAATTTTTAGCAATTTATGATAAGGTTTTTGTGTTGTAATTACAAACAATTTACTCGGTCAAATTTTGCAGTTTGCTATAAGTGTTAATAATGAAACAGAATTTCATGATCGTAAAATCGAAGCGTCTCTTGGTTATAACGATTCTATAATTGTGTTCACATAATTTAATCCGTTTTCAGAACCCGCTGGACTGATGAATACGATTCGTTGGCGCTGTCCTTTAGGGATGCGTTGTGAGTACTAGAGAGTGCTGTGTAGCTTTGTTCTTAATTGGGTCCGCTTTCGTAATTAACATGGATGATGGAAGCGGGTCGGTGGGTTCGGTTAGTTGGATCCACCCTTACGACGGGCTTAGGGCATTAGCCTAAATCCAAAACAACTGGTGATATATTAATGCATCTCATGTATTCTGTCTGATATAACCACATATCTAATTTTCATGGCCTGTCTACTTATTCCGTATAACTTTTCTTAACGTATATACTATATTATTCATATATCAATTTAAATATCTAGTAAATAACCTTTGTTACGGTTCCTTCGGGAACGTTATACAAAAACTTTTCTGCTTTTGTTGACGGTCCTAGATTTACAAAATTGATTCTGTTTTTAATTCATTACTGATTTTCGTTATTGTACCTAGGGATTATTTTAAATTGAATATAAAATCATGTTTTTATTAAATTATTTACTTGAAAGTACGAAACACAACTATAATTAGTGAAAATAATTTTAAACCCGTCGGAAATCACTTGCTGTTGTATACTAGTTTGATGAACATATTCGATTTTTCACTAGTTCATAGGATGCTATAATAATTAGTGAATACAGAGAAATTTATTTAATCTTTGATTTAATCGAAGACTATTCTCATTTAATTCAGTATTTACAAGTTTACGTTTATATTTTCAGAATATAGCGAACAATTTTAGCTCGCTAAAATTGTTCGCCCGAGCTAGATAAAAGCTCGGAATTTTATATAAGTTTATGTATTTTTTTAAATGCAAAATTTATTGTTCTATGTATTTTTAAGGGGAACTATGCATTTTAACTCAACTTAACGGAGTAAGGAAAACATCTTGACAGCATTACAAGTAATATATGTAAAATATATTTTTCTGCCGATTTATAAAATTAATCTATCTTATGATCACACAGAAACATTCTGATAACAATTGGTCGGTATAAATATTTGCACTGTTTATAACAAATTGGTTTCTCAACAGAAAGGATTACATTAGTTTGTCTCGATTTACACTATTTTTTGCAATGATTATTATGACCGTAACTCATCCTAAAAGGACCGCAAAAAACACATCCAAAAAAGTACTTAAAGCACCAGTTACAGTAGATTCTTTCGTAGTAATTATGTTAGTTATACAACCGATCCATATTATGAAAAAAATGTAAGTTTCAGTTCAAAAGCTGAATATCATTTACCTTTTGAAAGGTTCGCCATGATGATGTCAAACGTATATTTGACCGGAAAAAGAGGAAAATTGGTAATGTCTTCACTCCTGACCCTTTCGTAATGTTTTGACTTGAGTCAAATCGTGTTTCTAAAAAATGCAAAAATAAGTACGGGACAAGAAATTTTTTAAGTAAATTGTGAAATGAAATCCGATATACAGCATGTAGAAAAAAGGTCATCCAGTATTTACGATTAACGGGAAAAGTCTGGGTCGACTATAACCTTTAAATCCGTTTGTCCGTTTTGTATTTTATAATTAGAAATATTAACCGGAACGGTACGAGTTAAAAATGTATAATTTAATTTTAAATTAATGTTGATTTTATTACGATTTTTATACAAATTTTCCTTATCTTTTAGAAACGTACTGATGTGAAACTTTTTAGAAATAATATACACGTAATAAAAATCACGGCAACTTACTTTTATTATTCTTTTCAAATCTCTTAATTGCGGTTTAAATTTTTCAGATTTGCAAAGAAATTTATAAACCGGTGTAGTGTTTTATATCTTGGTGTAGCATATGTGTATAGTGTAAACTATTCAGCAGCTCGGGGTGTTGTAAGAAGAAAAGCTGCATAGGTTAGGGCCCCCACGGCCCTAGTCTATCTCCATGATACCAACCCCCAAAGTATTAAGGAGTAAGACTCCCCGTGGAGGAAACATCACTAAAGGAAATAGTTGTTAGCAGATGCGTGAAAATACAGATAAATATAGATAACAGATGCCTGACCAAGTATGCGACAAAAATTGAGTGGTTGGTTAATCGTTAGCTTTACAGTTTTCTGGAAAAATGGAGGTACATTATATTGTGGCATAAATTTAAAACTCTCTACTGTTTTTATTATTTTTTGTATATTGACGACCAGTTCAGTTATAGTCCTATATTTGCGATAGGTATTTAGAGAAGGATACGTAGTCCTTATAAATTTGGATAATCATGTTTTTTTAACGACTAACTAAATTTTTTGAGACGAATTTATACTTCGTTTCGAATTAGTATTTAGGATAATATAATAATGATAGAATGTATTATTATTCGAAGTAATATTATTTAAGAAAAAGTTAAATTTTTTATTTATTTAAGGACTAGGGCTATTTTTGCAAAAGTAGCGTTATTTTTCTCTTAGTTTTATTGAAGTAAATTATTTTTTGTAACTGGATGGAGAGGGAACGCTTGTTCGTGCGCTATTTATCTGTAGCTGTTCTATCTCTTGGATCTACTAACCGAGTAAAGAGTAATGAAAACAGATTCACGAACGTTAAGTTAAATAGTTAAACGGGTCATTTCTACGAAACATAGTTGCGCTTAATAGTAATATTTCATTTTGCTAACCGTTTTTATACTTATTCTGTTTTTATTGCACAAAAGTTTTCACGTAAAGTTATATCTAGTTTGACATTTTTCTGTGACAGAGTTATGTTTTAGTAAAATTATATTGTAAACAATTAATGCCGGATATATTGTTTCTTTTGAAAATAATAGTACAGATTTAGCTCTCCTACTTATGTCTACCTATACTCTTTTTGACTTAGATTTTCCCTCAGGTTATATCGCTAAAGGAATAGTATAATATGATCAGATGTCTCCCGGGAATTTCCAGAAAACTCTTTACTTTTATACTCGTGTCTCCGTGTTTTAACGTTGCTCACTTCTCTTACTCGTTCATTCTTTTCTCTTTACTTGCTCGCTTCATCGTTTTAAACTTGTACTGTTTTTACTCCCTTCTTCATTTCTTCTTCTGTCGACTTTGTAATTTGTTACTTGAAAGACGATCTATTATTCTTTTTTAGTAATAGCAAAAGAAAAAAATCTTACGTAATTCACATCCGTCTTATTTACAGGTTCTTTGATCAACATATTATCTTGATTGTACAAGTATATTAATAGTATTTTATTTTAGTTAAATATTGGATATATAAATTTTTATTTGTATACGTAAATTCTATTTTTAATTACTTGAGATCTACAATTTTCAGTATTCCTTCAAAATGACCCTAAAAAGAAAAAATGTATTCATATAAAAATACTTAGAGTTAATTTGCAAAATTTATTAATCTCCGATATATAAAATAAATTTTCGACGGGATTTTAACCCGATTTCATTTTTATAAAAAACTCTGAAACGAAAAAGTAATGTGGATTTACAGAACGCTTAACACTATGTTTTATTATCCTAACCGTTATGAAGCATGTAGGTACCTTCAAACATTATAACCCGCCGGGTTGGTCTAGTGGTGAACTTGTCATCGCAAATCAGCTGATTTCGAAATCGAGAGTGGTTCAAATCCTAGTAAAGGCAGTTACTTTTATGCGGATTTGAATATTAGATCGTGGATACCTGTGTTCTTTGGTGGTTGGGTTTTCAATTAACCAAACTTTTCAGAAATGGTCGACTTTAGACTGTACAAGACTACACTTCATTTACATTCACACATATCATCCTCATTCATCCTGTCAAGTAATATCTTACGGTGGAACGGCGGTTCCGGAGGCTAAAAAGAAAAATAAAGAAATAAAAAGGTTGTTTTTGGAACGCCTAACTCTGTAGAACACTTCGTACAGATTTTTGGTTGGGTTTATGAAAATAAGTTATTCGTGCAGCTTCCACAGCCTCGTCAGACTGTTGCCCTAGAAGCTTCTGCTTCAGTAGCTTCTCGTTTCTCTCGAGTTGTTTGTCCCATCAGGGAATGTTACTATTGATATTAGAAGTTAATTAGGTATCGAAAGTGTGGTAAATTTGAATCAAGAATTCTTAATGCAGATGAAATTTTTGTTTCAAGGAAAAATATTTATTTAAGGAGAATGTTACAAGGGAAAATAATTTTATCCATTAATTTCTTAATTTAATACCGGCAGTTATTATTTTATTATAATTTATAAAAAAATGTGAACTCGTTTTAATTTCCATTTTTAATTGTGATAATTCAGTATTCAAGTGATTATTTAGAAAATGTTTTCTGAAATATATTTCATAAATTATTATGATTTAAATTTATATTATTATCGGTTTGAATTCCGATCGGGCTTAGCATTTTTTATAATTCTTCAAAATTTATCGTTCATGGTAAATGTAATAGGACGGTTAACTCGTGTTTATTACGAATTTATAAATAATAATTATTGTTAAAATTGATCATTAGTGTTTATCAGATGATATGGTAAAAATTATAATTTTCTTTAGAAACGTTTGAAATGATTTTTATTTATTTTTAACTTAATATAATTAATTTTCTTTAATCTTATAACAAGGCATTATATATTTTACCGTACATTTCATTTAATCAAAAATTATAAACTCTTTTGCTCGTTATATAAAAAAAAAAATCTACTGCTTGTTTTCAATTAATATTTTTTGTATACGGTACAGTCCTCTTTTCTTATTAAAATCGGGTGTATCACCACCGCAAAAAGAAGAAGGCAAAATAATATAATATTCAGTCGACGACATTATATTCTGATTACAATTTTGGCTCTCTTCTTTAGAAAAAAAAAGTAATAAACATTTGCAACAAATATCTGTAAAATGATCATTCCGGAAATTAAGTCCGCGACCTGCAGCAACGACGTTTTACCTTTGTACCTCTTTAAATTAAATGAAAATGTTCCTTTGTTTTTGTGTTTTTTTTTAAGAGTAACTTATGCAATTTCATTCCAGATTGTACACTATTGCTTTATTAGTACTATTATTACTTTATTTCAGCATATTTCTTTTTTATGAAAATTTAATTCCGCAAAACAAAATATGCGGTAGTAATTTCTGTATATTTTAATATTTTCAACCTTGTAATAAACGAAAAAACTAATTTACGACTATATTAAATAGGTAAGTGGTTGCTTTTTAGAATCAATGGAACATTGTACAATTTGTTTTCTGCGTCTCTCTGAAAAAAATGTTTCCGCCGATTATAGCACTGTGTTCGAGTAAAGACATAAAATGATTATTTATTTAATTAGTTTCATTTTTTAGATTACATCCGTTTGAGGCTAATGTTAGGCATCGGTAACGTGTCAAAAATCAGAATTCTAAAAAAGCAAATTAGCCTAAATTTATAAAATCGCATATAATTATACATTTAACCGTATAACACAAAATTTATACTATTTATCTTTAAATGAAAAACACGTACACATAGCTGAATAAAAAAAAGGTGGTAATAATAATAATTATACGATAATAAAATATGACGTATTAATAAAATAATATTTATAATACATATTTGTTTTCACCAATCAGTTTTTCAGCTACTCGTGGGTTTGGGCATGCGTGCGTGTGCGTGTGCGCGCACGCACATTTGTATCGGCAAACGCAATTACCGCTACCGGCTTGCCAGGCCTGGCGTAGCTGCAATGTAAGTGTAAATATACCGGTAAACATGTAAATATGACATAAACAGACTCTCGTCGACCATTCCTGAGACGTGTGGTTAATTGAAACCCAACCACCAAAGAACACCGATATCCACAGTTTAGCATTCAAACCCATAAAAAAGAATCTGCATATATATATAAATTTTAATATATCTATATAATGCTAATAAAGTTTTTTTTTTTGCTTGGGGGCGAAAAACACCTGTGCGTTATCATCGCCCGAAAACGGCTAATAAAGTGCATAAAATATTAATAAAGTATGTAAACTCTTAAATAACTTTTCAACTATTCAATACAGAAATATTAAATTTAGTTGAAGCTCTTTCCCTTGAAACGATCTATTTTTTGGTATGAGACCACCAAAATCCCTAGCCATCATAGGAAGCGACAACTAAAAAAATTACTCTTAAATAGAAAGGGTAGGATCTTGACAAATCATTTTAAAAGAGGTTGGAAAACAGTTCGTTTGTTATCTTAAAAAAATAGCGGACTAAGACATGTCTAATCAAAATGGCTGCTATTTGATGTTTTTCTCATCTAGTTTCAAAAGCGGTATCCAGTACCTCTTAAATAACTGTTCGACCGTGAAAAAAAAAAAGCAAATGCACTCGTACTTAAAAAACGGTTTATTTTTATCAGACTACTTCGAATATACTGTCATACACTTTTAAAATATGCTTGGAAAAATTTTACATTTTCGTTAGGGCAGCCATTTTGACATTTTTACATATCTTAATTCGATGTTTTTTTTAGATATCAAATCTTAATATATATAAGATAAAAATCTTAATTTTAAAATATCTCTTTTAAAATGTTGTTTTTTACGTCAAAAGTTTTCTTTTTCATTACCCTTACAAATTACGTATCATAATCCTAACCTTTGTATTAAAATGTTAAGAGTATAATCTATGGAGATCCCCTGGTTGTTTCGGGCTTGTGTTCTCATACCGAAAAGTAGGTCGTTTAGAGATAGGACAATTTGATAAATTTCATTTTTCAAGTTTAAATGTTGCAAAGGTTTTAATGGGATCTGTACTTTATCACCAAAGTATTATCACCAACGTATACAAAAAAAGTACATATTGCAAGAAGTAAGAATGTTTACTAACTAGAAAATAAGAATTAATTCAAAACAACAAGTCATTATTTTATTTATTCATAAATACTACAAAAAATGTGATAAAACACACGGTGTGAGTTAAAATTTATTTCAAAATAAATATTTTTAAATTATTAAATTATTTTAAAATGCTCTAATCTAGGTGCGTTTTATTGAAAGGGTCTTTTATAAACAAGGAGGATTATTTAAATCTTCTGTAATATCCTTTAACTTACAAATATCACATTTAATGGAATTAATTTACATTAGGAAAATGTACAAAACTTTATTTTACTTTCAAGAGAGATTCTGTATGTTTTGAATCAAATGCTGACGATAATTTAACATCTTAACATTGAATATATTTTATTGAAGTTTCGATTCAATAGCATAAGAAAATCAGTGTATAATATATAGTGGAGGAGACTGTTCTTAAGAACGAAAATAACTTGGTGTTGATTAAATTTAATCATTAAAACGTTTTTAGAAGGGTTGTAACAATAATTGTAACAAAATTACTCATTTAGTTAATTTGGGTTTTTTCTTTACAACTATGAATTTTTTTGATTTTTTAAAAGAAGATTGGTTTAAAAATTACAAAAAATAAAACATTTCTGAATTAAAATAAAAGTAGTTGAACGTAAGTGTATTTTGTATGTTGAATCATAAAATCAAATTAGTTTTTCTCAATCACCCTCATATGTTTAATAACGACACTTCAAACATAATAGAAAAATGTTAAATTTATGTTCTAAATGTTATATAAGTTGTGGCATTATAAGTTACGTTATCACTAAGTATTTCTTTCTACTAGCAAACTTTTGAAAAATAAATTAAATGTAAATTTACCTGTGATTGCAGAAAATTGTGTCTATTTATCTGAGAAATTAGTTTTTTCTTTTATGTACTAAATCTTATCTTAGTAAAAAATAGTCGCTCATCATAGATTCATCACATCTGCCTTCATAGTACTATTCTATCTTTAATATATCTCACAGAATCTTTTTCCTTACGACGTTCGTCGCTCATATTGCCTACATTCGGAAAGAAAATTGAAGATGAAAATGTAAAAAATGAATTATCAGTTTACATTACTGAACGTAAATATTTTTAGCTCTCTTAGAGTTTTTTTACTAACAGATTACTATATTCACCGTTTTGGTTTCTAAGAAATCTTGAATAACTTTGAGTGATTTCCATGTTCCTAGTTCCCTAGAATTTAATTTAACTTTCAGATCGCTGCAAATTCGCCGTGAATGTTTATCATAATTTTAAAAAATGAGTGATATATTTTATATGTTTCCTTCATTACTTCAGCATGAGTTACCGGTATAGAAGAAAACTTTTTTGAAAAAATGCAGTAACACTACCTTAAAGCTTTGATTCTACAAATAAACGTATGTAACGCATGTTACACCCGCGACAAACATCGCAGCAAAATAAAATTAAGCTATCCATGGTAAATTATTTCAGCGTAAACCAGGAAATTCTATTGGTTTAGTCGAATAAATTGCATGTTTTATGTAGTCTCTGCTCTTTTACGTTAAGATTACAGTTGTATTTTTGCAGCAGAATTTAATCTAGGTTTACATCATTAGTCGTATAGGAAATCAGACAAGAATAAAAACGTTTACTAAAACAATTCAAGTTAGTCTATGTTATTTACTAAAATTGTAATGTTGCAACGCATAACTTTAGACTGTAACAGCTTGAAAAAGTGACGTGATGAGTATTTTGGAACACATATTCTGATTTAACATGAAAATAATATTTAATAAAAAAAAATCCGGTTGTTTTCCTGTTCTAAAAATTATTTTAATCAGTCTAAATAAATAAATTCGCTAAGATTATCATAATGTAAACCTTTTCGTATTACTAAAAATGGAGAATTTTCGGTATTGTGAATACGTGCCGGATTACGTATTTTTTACTGTTTATTGTAACCGTTTGATGCTTTTGTTCCAATTTTTTGTTTTATATAGTTAAAATGAATTTTTTGTTGTTTTGAATCGTTTATGTTAGTTATCTTTGCGTTGTAAGTGAGCATTAAACTTACACTTCATGTGCTGTCGTCAAATTAACGGATTTATTCATTTGTGTATCGATTGTTGTTATATTAGTGTATTATTGATTTTTTTTTATAATGTGCCGATTGGTATGTAGTACCAGCTTATAAAATTTGTTAACTTACGATTTATTCATGAATTTATTGCGAACTTTAATACCTAATTTCTAAAAAAAATAATTTTTTATTTTTATAAAATGAATATATTGTAAATTTTATAATTATATAGTGAATTGACTTTTTTTGTTTGGATGTGATAGAAATAAGAATGTTTATTGATGCTTGCGTAGTACAAATGTGTCATATTACTTTGTTCTCGTTTTAAAACTGCCGGTTTACTCTACGTTTTCTAATAAAATATTAATGATCACTTTCAGTATTTGGTTGAAAATTGTGTGAATGAGAAAGTATTACGTAATATTTTCTATGTTAATAAACTATTACTACAAACAATTTTCACGGATAGAAAATAGAAAAGTATTCTTATCTTTTTCACTCGTTTTTAATGGTGAAGTAAAAATGAATCAGAAAAATGTCGTATATGAGCTCATTACTATGGAATGAAATTCTGTTTATAAATAAGAATACATTTAAAATAATTAACTGCGGAAGAAAAGAAAATAACGATTCGTTACGAGGACATAATTGTATAGCGGACGTGAAAAATGAGAAATGTTTTATTAAAATCACTGCGGCGGGGCGAAGTTAGGAGCGAAATTTAATATATTACCGGCCGAGCAACTTAAAACCGAACCCTACAGGCTAGAACACAGTTGCGACTTTAAAATTACCATATATGAATGAAATGAAAAAATGAAAAGGTAAATTCACTTAAATTCTAGAATAGCTGAACTTTGCATATTTACCATATTTTTTTACGAAATATGTTCGAAGTAAGCGCCCTGCGCAGCGATGCACCTGACTCTAAACGTTGCAGGTGCCTTCGAATTCTTATTCAATATTCGCCTTCATTTTATCGATAGTGTAGGGATTCGATTTATAAATTACCCTTCAAATGGCCCCGAAGAAAAAAATCGCAACAAAACAAATCTAATTTAGTGAACGCACAGACCAGAGTCCTGTGCTGAAAATTCCTTCTTTTGTTGAAAACAACATAAATTCGTGCTAATGAATCGTTTGATAGTGTGACACCGTTGCTCCATTGCCATGTTGGATTACCTGTACTCTGTTTCATGATCAGTTAATTGTGTGTAGAAATCTTTGAAAATTGTAGGGTACTCATCTGCATTGACATCTGGTAAAATAATGTCGACCCTCAACATACCATTACCAAAAGCTGTACATCGTAAACTGATTTTTTCATCGTGAAGTTGACT
Organism: Lycorma delicatula; assembly: GCF_047948215.1. Lineage (NCBI taxonomy): Eukaryota > Metazoa > Arthropoda > Insecta > Hemiptera > Fulgoridae > Lycorma > Lycorma delicatula. The sequence continues at coordinate 156,403,415 of NC_134456.1, read as the reverse complement.
CACAAACATCTGGTAAGGATTTTCACTGATTCGAAACCCAGTCTTGTGTGAATTAACACGACCAGATAAATAGAACGTTGTTTCTTCAGAATGAAATACAGCATCGAGTCTATCTGGCTTTCGACAATATTTTTGAGTGGCTGGTCGCAATAATAATTAAGACGTTAAGTTGTTGCCATTTGTTATACGATATGATTTTAAATTTAAATCGTGAAGAAGAGATGTGTACACAAGATGTGTATTTTACACAACTTTGTTGTGATAACTTACTAATGATTTTTTCCGACCGGCATTGATTCTTTGAATATCGGCTAAAGCTTCAGGAGACATTTCTTTTTGCGTTTGAAACCGATTCCGTTGTACGGCATATTTTAACCAAATCATCTATGCTAGTCTCTTTACTGGGATATGAACATTCGGAAAGTTTTCCGCAAATATTTGATATGTTTCTTGAAAGCTTTCAGAACGCACGTAAGCTTCCACTAAAGAAATCCTTCCACGATCAAATTAAGCCATTTTAGAAAAACACAACTGCAATGAACGAAACTTTACTCCATCGAACTATAAACTGTTTGATGCTAAAGATGCACGTGGTCACCCGTTTTTCACCGCTTGTGATACTACTGATGATTTTATTAATTCTGTTAAACACACTCTTCGAGGAAAGTGGCAAAGTGACTACTGCTACAGTAAATTATAAACATCGATACACCAAACATATTGTGCTTCCATGAAGTTCTTCATGCAGTAATAACCGTCAAAAGGAGGTTATTATTTGCTAAACTTACTCGTGGATACCTAATGAAACAGACCGATGCACCCGTTTGTGTTCGCTGAGATTGCCAAATAACGATACACCACATCCTTGTAGACAAGTCTGTATTATGCGTCATTGTGCCGTAAATTTAAATTAGGAGCTACATCCGAGATACTCTTGGAAACAATATGATGTTGCTATCAAATAAGTTATTGTTTTTTAAGGCCTTGGTATTCGAGTATTTTAATAATTGTTTTTTCCCCCCCAACGTAATACATAAATCTTGGGAACAAAAATTTATGTGTTGAAAGCGTTTTTCGTTCTCCCCCTCCAAAAAAAAAACCCATTCATAGTAAAACTACTTCTGACTTTTTGGGAATACCTAAAGATGGTTTGTTAATTTCACAGATTAATTAAATGCGTAATATAAAACCGAAAGGAATGGCAAATCACATTACACGAGTTAAATGATGGTTGAAGTCGGAGTGGATGGTAAAGTAATATTCTATTTCTATCCTTAATTGTTGTTTAATAATTCTATTTTTTAATCGTTTTTAAGTTACATAATATTGCTGAAAATAAAGAGGTATATAAGTTGTAGAAGACGACTTTGGTTAATAACTTAAGTACCTACTTCTTTTCCTGTTAATACGTCGCCACGGGCTTGTGGCTTTCGAACTATAAAATGTCCTTGTATTTGTTCTTCGTGTAAGGTAAGTTTTTAATTTCAGTAAATTATTAAAATTCTAGAATTTTATCGATGTATGAACTTTCCTTACGTGCAGTATAATTGTCCGTTAATTGGGACAATACGTTATTGGGACGTTAATATGGGAACCCTTAAATTATTTTTCAAAATTAAATGTTAAAAAAATGAAATTTAAAATGTTTCTACCTCAAAATTTAATCGTGATTTTTTCGGTAAGAAATTACCATAACTCAAGTTATTTCTGGAGATCCCACCGTAAAGTTAAGAGCCATTGAAAAATTACAAAATTTTGACGAAAAAACTTTAGACTACAACTCCAGCCAAAATGATGCCTATTTAATATTTTATGCAGGTAAAAAGCGATCTCAGTACCGCCTAAGTAACTACTCAACAGTAACATACTTAAAAAATAAAATTTGTAACGTTTTATTTTTTTTTCTATGAAATGTTTACTTGATATATTTTAATATTTTAGAGTTTGGTGCTATACTTTTCTTTTAAAAGGTATATTTTATTTGAAATATTATTTTTATTGTTGATAATTTCATACTTTTTGTGATTAACTAGAGCGAAAAGTTCTATTTTATGTTTTATTATTTTTTAATTTCTTTGAAAGTTTATGTAAATTTCCATAGTCGTGCTTGTTATTTGCTACAAATTTGTCAGATTTATTTTTGTTTTGCCTTTTTTTTATTTTGTAACAAATGCCTTGGTTGTTTGTCGAGTGAAGTTGATTGATTTTGCCTTGTTCAAAAAGACTTTGAACTTGTCTTTATTTGAATTTTCAGAATAAATTACTTGCTCGTTTGGTGTATGTATAACTCAAAGGAATTTTAAAGTATATTGTTCAGATTAAAGGAGAATTGTAGCGATTCAAAGGTAAAAAGTCGACAAAAGGTTAGATATCTTGACTTTAAGGAATCTTCTTTGTTCCTTTTGTTGTACATAAGCAACGGTTGAAAATCGTAATTGAAAAAGAGGAAAGATGATATTTGCGTAATTACGCGTATGAAATGTAATTATCATTTACATTCCTGCTAAGGATTACGTCAAAGATCTTGTACTTTATTCTCCGTCTTTTAATTCTCGAATAAATTTTATCATGAATTATTTAATATCTTGTTTAGATCGTATTAGAATTAAAAATAAATCTAGACGAGTATATGTAATGGAATAGTTCATTTAGATTTAATATCCTTAATAATTGTCTTTTAAGTACTATTATGATCCTATTTATTTAGAATGATAAAATTATCAGTTATTAATGAAAATTTACAATTCTGTATATTTTTTCTCTATGTGTTTGCCGGTGTGGTAATGATAAAAAATTAGGAAAACAAGCGACAGTATTATTCGTCAAAGTTTAAAAAGCTCATTTCGGAGTGGGAAGCTCATGGTGGGAATGGTGTGTGAGATTGGAACCGGCGGAATAGGCACAAGGAATATCAACGCAAACACACGCTTTATGCATGCAAATGAGTGAGTACGCTACGCTGTACAACGAACGTATCTACTTCACTTCATTTTGTGTCTTTTTTTTTAAAGAGGTATAGGAATCCCATTTACGGGCGCCTGGGCTGTGTCGGACTCGCTAACAGCAAAATGTTATTAAATGCGTATATGTTCTTGCGCACTACCGACTAAACTTCCACCCCTGGCTACCCATCCTTCCTGGTACCGCTGTTGTGCATTACTTCAGGAAGGAGGAATACACCCTCGCACACATTCAGACACTACAGTCAACAGACACGAACCTCACACCAACAAGATACCAAACACCAGACTAAATCTCCAACACACTCCACAACATCCAATAATCATTCAGAAAACGTACCTCACACCGCACACTCAACACATCATATCAAAGCCAGTCACATCCAATCACATAAACAAACACCTCATAGACAATCGAAGTATACTTTACCTTACGGGTCATTTTGCGTTTTAACGACTTTTATTTTCTGGCTTTAATATTACAATTTTTTTTTAATTTTAACAAAAAGAAAAAAAGTAGGAATGGATAAGGGTTTTTTTTTTAATTTAGCTGTTTTCTTCCATCATATTATCTGGGTTATTTGTATGGCAGATTTATCAGCGATGTGATAATTTCGTTTGCTGTCATCGTTACCTATTGTAAACCTTTCGATTTGCATATCGGCTGGTCTACTCCTTAACAGTTCTATTCTGTTGTTAAAACGTGTTCGCAGCACAGCTTACAATATTCAGCGACAGTTCATAGAATTTCTTCTTCCATTTTTTTTTCCAATAATATTTTTTTCCCGACATAGTACCAATTTTTGACGAAGTAGAACTTCATAATCGCACTAATCGGTACAGTTTATTTTTTAACATATATATATATATATATATATATATATATATATATATATAACTACTGAGCACTGAATATTTCTAGTTTGTAGCCACTACAGTAATTTATATTTTCTGTTTTTTGAATTCGGTGCCTTGTGTAATTTTACGTTTTAATAAGGAGTGTTTTCAATTATCAAAGCTAAACAAGGTGGACGGTTTGGTGTCAACCTTAATTAACAACTATTTTTCATAATTCTCAGCAATCACGTTCTTCCGGTATCTTTTAGATTCTGACAGGATTTAAAAATTAGTGGCTGCATTTACAGTTTTTCCTGCATTATGTGCATTAATATCTGTGTTGTTCCTTTGGATACGAGTTTTTTTGTAGCCATTAATAGTGTCAATAGTCCAATAGTAACATTAACGAATATTAAGTTAACTTCTCAAATTGTTAAAAATAATTAGTCTCAATAAAAAAAATATTTATTTATTATAATAACTCACTTATAGTATATAACTCACTTGTATAGTCTTATAATATTTTCTATTATTCTCAACCTTTTTCCATTTAAAATTCATATTTCTTCGAATCTTTTGTAGATGTTTTGCGTGCAATCTATCTATGGATCCGAGTATTTTATTTTTCAACCCTCTTGTTACTTCTTTTATTTCTGTAATGTTTTATGCTTTATGGGAAATAGTGTATAATTCTTCTTAACGCACATCTTTGAAAATTATTATGGTAACTCTTTCTTACACTCTTTTATAAGATTTTCCAGGTTTATAAAATTTTCATTTCTCGCCGTTTATTTGATACTGTTATAACTTTACGCACCACGTGGGTAGCCATGCCGTAAAGGTAATTTTTCTTTTGTTTTTAACCTCTGGAATCACCGTTAGGTATTGCTTTAGAGGATAAGATGAATGATTTGTAGCGTGTGTGAAAATGCCATGCCTGACCGGGATTGGAACCCGTGATCTCCGGATGAAAGGACGAGACGCTACCACTCGCGCCACGGAGGCCGGCTATAAAGGTAAGTTAACAAGCTTGAACGTAACTTTGCTGTGAACATTTGCTTTGACTTTTTAAAGCCACATCTTATATTAACCTCGGTTGGGTCTTGGCTGAAAGTAAGGGTGAATGAGAAGGAAATATAAAAAAAACGTATTGGTGATAAGTATTTAAAAATACTTTTTATAAATCGTGGAAACGATGAACTCAAAATTAACAACTTGAACGTAACAAAGCGAATTGATTCTTACTACCTACGTCGTCCTGTCGCGGTACACTACCCCCTCCATTGTATTATTTTTTCCCTGTTTAGCCTCCGGGAATCACCGTCAGGTATTACTTCATGAATGAGGATGATAAATTGAAACCCAACCACCAAAGAAAACCGGTATCCACGATGTAGTATTGAAATCAATATAAGTAACTACTTTTACTAGGATTTGAATGGTGGAACTCTCGACTTCGAAATCAGCTGATTTGCGAAGGTGCGTTCACCACTAGACAACTCGGTGGGTTCTCCATTGTACTGCTAATAATGCTTAAACTACTTCTGACACCCCAGGTAGAACTACTACCCATCTCTGTGTTCACGTGTGCTGTGTAAGTGAGAGGTATCATTTATTTCATTTTTTGGTATAATCTATTAGTTTCTTTCTAATAGTTTCGAAATAGGTGCCTAATTATTAATAAAAGAAAATCACGTATTTTGAAACATTATAATTTTTTTTCTTTAAGTATTGGATTTTAAATTTATAAATTCGGTTAAAAAATAGATCGAACAGAAATATTTCTCTATATTTTAAGAGTCAACATAAGGGTTTTGATTTCAACGAATCTTGAAAATGAGCGTCCGTTACAGGATTACAGTTTAATAGGAAACTTATCTGATTGAAGTGTACAAATTAGGGCTTGACCAAAGATAATTATTAATTTTGGCATACTATTAATCCTCAAACCCTGGAATAATTCGATAAAATTTTAGGGGTTGATGTTTCTTGAATTTGGATTAAATGGTAAAAAAAAACTGCAGATTGATAATCTAGTTTGAATTTAGGGATGTAATTTTTAAAAATATAATCGTTTCGTTCCATATATTTTCAAATTTCGCTTAAATTTTACGATTTAAGTCGTTATTAATTGTAGTGCGTATATATATATATATATATATATATATATATATATATATATATACGTATACATTGTTTCTGTCACGGAGGTGAGATTGTTCTTTAAAATAAATCTATTCAGGTATTCAGGCAGAAGGAATGTGTTTGGATCTTAGACTGTGGTTAGATCTAAACAAGAGGGTAAATTGTTAGTATAACTAAACCGGTAAGTTCTGTTTAATGTGTGGGCTGATATTATGATCGTCTGTACGATTATATATACATACAGAATCAGTTAGATGATGTACTTTCTCTTTTCAAATTGAAGCCAACAATTTTTAGATATACCGTTCCAATGTATTTTATAATTGACAGTTTTGCAATCACTTTTGACAGTTTATTAAATTATATATTTAAGACATTCGTTTCTTTCAATTGATTTTTTTTAAATGATATTTTTATTCGAGATTGAATTAATGAAATGTTCTGGACAAGTAAGTAGGCTGCTTACAAATTGCCTGTTAGATTATTTATTCTTCTTTGGCAAAATTATACTAAACTTTCATCACCATTCATCTGTAGTGTAAAGAACGAATACATATTTTAATTTTGTTATTTTCTGTGTATGTGTGTGTGTGTTTGCGCGCCCGTGTTGTGATACAATAATTTATATGCGTCTTTTTTTAATGATATACTGTTCTATCGGTTCAATTCGAGCACTTTCAGACCAATTTTCTATTGGCTAATACCATAATAAAGTAGGTCGAAAGATGATCGTGCAGTATTATTATTATTTTATACTTGGCTGTAATTGAATTTCATCAGAAGAATTGCATATTTTTCTTTAATATAAATGTTGTAATTCTACATGATTTTTATCGCCTTTCTGCATAATTCTATGTATGAAGAAACTTATTTAATTCTATTACAAAGCTTTTGGTAAAGATTCTTCATAAACATGTTATTTTGCAATTGCAATTATTATTATTTCAAGTTACACACATACTTTTCCATAACATTAATTTTTTCCTGTAAATGTTAAATCATGTATAGGAACGAAATATTCTTTGTATATATTTTTTGTTCTTCGAATTAACAAATTAATTTTTGATTATAACCAGAAGTAAATGCTAAAGATTATTACTTTGTAACTGTATACGATATTGTGCATATTCTTTCATCTTACATAATTTCTCTATTAAGCTATTAAATTGATAAACGCAGTATTATTTTAACAATTACGTATTATAGAGAATACGAATAATTTTTGTCTATTATTTTATCATTATTTGCTATAATTTAGAGAAAGGTATATTTTTATACGTAAAATTTTTAAGACAATTTTATTTCATAATATTTATCGTAAATATTCCACTGTGTTTTATTATAGAATTTTATTTTGTTTTTAATGAAGTAAACGAATATATGTAACCTACAGATGATTAAAGGTACGTGTTAGAAACGTACTTGATCCAAGAGCACATTTTCCTCTCTCCTTTAGTGATAAAAAACCCCAATATTATCGATAATTGAAACGTCCCCTTTGTTCTAAAAACTGATAATAAAATATTTTTAAAAATTAAAAAAAAAATGTTTATATTAATTTTGAAGAACGTGGATTCATTTCCTGACATTTCTGGCACTATGGGAAGACTAAGTAAATACTAAATGAAAAATATACATATAATTTATATTTGATTTTTTTCAAAATAATAACGAAATTTGATAATTTATAATTGTACTTTTAAACAAGGATTATTTACCTTACCAAAATGGACCGTTTTGAACAGATTTTAATTTTAATAAATATGTAACAAAATAAAATAGGTAACTTATGCTTAGGTGTGATACTTGCATTAAAAAAAATAATTGTGATGATAATACGTACTTTGTGTATAATGTGATGACGGTGTACGAAAGTAAAATATAGTAATAGAAATATTTAAAATTTATTGACCTAAACGTTGATATTAAAATAAAAATATACGTTAATATTTGTAACAGATTAAAAAAAAATTTCGTATTTTTTTTTTGAAAAATGTTAAAATTGAAATAGAGAATATGAAAAATACAAAATTATTTTACAGAAAATTTATATAATAAAATTTGAATATTGAACTCAGTTCGGTGTTTATTGAGATTTGAAAATTTAAAAAAAATTAGAATTAAAATTAAATAAAATGTTAATTTTGAAGTGAAAATCATACCATATATAGAAAGGTATTTATCGCGTGGAAATGTAACAAAAATTAAACGATTCAAAATTTCTTTGTTTTTCAGCATCTCTCTATAGAAAAAAAAATTTAAATGTTTAAGCATGGCAAAATTGGAAATTTAACTGTAATTTCCGAAAATATAGTTAAATATGTATGTTATAGGTAGCATAACACCCCCGAGAGAAAAAAAAGACCGAGTCCCGGCTCCCAGAGTGGAGACTCAGGGACGGCATAGCCGGGCCTGGTGTATCCTACTCTGGGGGTTTGAGGCGGGCGCAAAGTGAGATCCGACCGACGGGCCGAGACGTGGGGGCCCGTTAGAGTAAAGGATACTCCCCTAGGCTGTGTAATAATATCTAACTGCAGGCTCCAGCCCGGAGGAGAAGAAGAAGGAAAAAAGGTAGCATAATGGGGATGTATAATACATTATAAAAAACCAAATTTGAATTTTGTTTCACGGATTCAGGAGTTATAAGTATTGACAAATTTTAACATAAATAAAAAATTATTTGACATAACTTTATTGAAAAAATTACGCTATGCAAATTAGAATTTGCGCTAACTTGTGTTTATGTATGTTTTCTTTGTATTTAACGTTACATGCGTTGCATATCTTTGATCGCTGGATTGCATTTAGTTTCATTCGTCTATTTCTAAGAATCCATTTACTACCTCGTGTTGTACTCTTAAGTTTCGTTACTTATTCGTTACATTTAATCATTGAACGTCTAAACATTTCTTATTTATTGCTTATCTTTCTAACACAAAATTATGTAAGTATTTATATGATAACTATTTACCTATTCTACCCAAAAAGGGTTGTTTGATCAGTAATGTAAAATTTGAAGAAGAAAAAGGCATATTATCTTTTTGAGGAGGCCCTTACCGTATCAATATTATTATGTTAACTGCGGATAGGGGAGAATTCTCGATGGGGGTTTGTGGCTTTGTGCGTGAGAAAGAATGTAGATATTTGTTTGAGAAAATGGGACAGTTATTATTCGTACGTGTATAGAAAATTATTAGCATTACATTTTTTACTTGTTAAATGCTGAAGAAACCTTTAATTTATTTCACAAAAGGATTTATTACTTTCAGGTAAACTATAATTAGGCTTGAATTAGAGATTAATTAAATTTACTTTTTTAAAAATATTTTTTAATTCCAGGTGTTTAGTAATAATCTATAAACGTAGTTCATTATGTTTATTATTCTTTCTAAATTTATTCATTTGCACGTAATTTTCCTTTTTATTAATTATACCAATTATGCGCTCATGTAACTTTTCCCTTTTTAACTTCGTAACTCTTAGAGAAGATATTATTTTCCCTTATCATTGTCATCATCACATCATCTCTTCGAGAGTTCCTTCGCTAATAATAGTCATTATTTTACCATGTTTTATATTCATGAAGTAACAGGTTTAGAATTTTTAATATTGCTACGTTATTAATCTCGATGTTTTTGAATTTAAATTATATCTTATCGATTATTGTATTTAAATTTTCAATAATTATTCTGATCTAGGGTAATCTATCAAAAACTGATCGTCTGAATCAAAAACTGATAAATTGTATGGCAAACTATCCTCTGCTACATTTTTACTTCCTTGTACGAAGAAAAGGAAGTTTTGTGATCGCGAAAAATTTCGCTTCTCAGATTTGAACGGAAATGTTCATTTTGAGCATCCCTAAATCCATTTTGATTAGTTTTGGTGTGTCGTATGTATCTCGCATAACTCAAAAACGATTAACCGTAGGGAGTTGAAATTTTGGATTTAGGACTTTTGTAACATCTAGTTGTGCACCTCCCTTTTTTGATGCATTCGACTGGACCAAAAGTATCCAGAAAAGCGCAAAATCCAAAAAAATTGGATTTTGGACTTTTTCTTAACTGCAGTAAGCTCTCATTGAGAGTATTTCAACGATATATCATAAGTGGTACTTATTTTCATTAATTCCAAAGTAATAGCCAAATAAAATTTGAATTAATGAAATGTTTGGATCTAAAAAGAGCACATTGGTTCGAATCCGATTTCATCTTTTTCAATTTTTTTAATTTAAATATATTGATTTATTAATTATTTATTAACTATTGATTAATTTATTAAATATAATTGACGTCCGATTGTAAAAACGTTTTACAATAAATAATAATTCAATAACAACAATAAAAAAAAGAAAAATATCAGAAGTTGTTAATGAATAAAATTTTATGTACATTTTATTTTTAAAAAAATGTGTGTATAATTTAATAGGCGTACGAGGAAGTCATGTGTGTTGTCAACATCAGATTTTTTTAGTTTCATGATAACACATCTCAGTCGAATCTTTACCCCAAATTGATTGTCCTAAAACTGTGAGGTCACATTCATCGAAATACATAAGCCTACTGTTTCAATTTTATTTATCTGTTTAGATGCCAAAAAATATAGTGATTCAAAAGTAATAAACTGAAAATTAAATAAATTGATAGCATCAGTAGAAGAATATTTCTTGTACGCTGACAGTAATAATGAAGTTTACTGTATAATTTTTTCTCTTTTCTCTTGTGGGCAAAAATTTTCATCTGGTTTTAATTAAGAAAAAAAAACTGAAATTTTTATATAGTAGCTTACATTTTTATAAATATAAGATTTATATAAATCAGAGTTACAAAGTCTTTAAAGTTGTTAATTTTTAAATTATCAAAAGTTATTACGTTAGTTTTAATCTGTACATAATTCAAAGTCGATAAAATTGAAAAATTGAATTTCAGTGGAATAAATTTCATTGAAATATGTTCTGAAATTGTAGAAATAGAAAAATAGAAAATTTAAAACGATTTTACTTCATATGAAAAAACAATAACAAACACACACAAACTTTCAAAAAGAAAATAGAATATCCTAAATATACTTTTCCACAATCTAACGATCATTATTTATTTGGGAAAACATTAAATTACAAGAAGTAAGCACTACCATAATAGTAAAAACTGAAAAAAGACGTTCACAATCCAACTATCTATATTTTTGTAGGTGTTTCTCCAGTTACACTTGTTTATACAGGTAGATTCAGGAGGAAAGCAAATAATTTAGAAACTGATTCTAGAGCTTGAAATAAGGAAAAAGGTTCGTACAAACAATGTCGTTTAGGGTTTGTCATCGAGTTACCGCTAGCGAAAGCTTTTCTGAATTCAGTTCCCCCGTGAATAGAAGGTCATACTGAAATTTTAAAGGCGTCATAAAAGTGATATATTTAATAATTTCTTTTTTAAAAATCGAATAAAGCAAGTTGCAGAACTGTATCTCCCGTAATTTTCTTGATATCCAACGTAAAACAGAAAAAACACATGACGAAAAACATGTTTTTGTTAGGTTTGAAGTACATTAAGTTTGTAAAATGACAAATAAATCTGTAAATTTTTACTTAAAACTTGTAGAAAATTTAGTTCTGAGAAAATTTTAATAATGTCTTTGAAAAAACAAAAATCGACTTTTATTATTAAAAATAAAAGAGAACAGAACTTAACAAAAAATGTTATTAATTTGTAAAAGTTAAAAAGAGCTGTTTTTAATTTAATAAATTTACATCTTACGTCTCTAAAACGATAAAACAGGTCCCAGCTGTTTTAATCGATTTTTTAGGTCATAAAACATAAAATTAATCAAGTTTTTCTTTTAAATAATATCTTAAAAATTTTAGTATGATCTCATTTCACTGGGGTAACTGAAATCCGGGTGAAATGTTTCGCTGACCGTAATTTGATAACAAAGCGGTTTTCGGACATGCGTTTCTATGAATCTTTTTCCGTATTTCAAGCCCTAGAACTTTCAGTAGACGTTTCAGTAGAACTTTCAGTTCCTAAATTATTTACCTTTCTTCTTGAACAATCCTGTATGTATTTATAAATATATACAAAACAAAATATTGCAATATATACGTCTTTTTCTTAGTCGGTTATGTTCATTGTGGTACACAAATTGAAGAAACTAGTGAAATTTCGTGCATTAAGCATTTCTTCTCTATATAGATAAATAAATATATCATTTTCTTTTTCCTTCATTCAGACGTCTAGTCAGTTGTTTAAAGATGTAATCTTAAAACAAATTTTAAACGTTTCATTCTTAATTACTTTACATTTTCATTTACCCAGACTTTTAACGTTATAATAAGCTTCTTTGAATTTTCTTTGCAAGTTATTATGTAGTACATCATATTTGTCTCACTTGTTCAAAGTACAGATTAAATTATTTGTCGTCTCTCATTTTTTCGAAAAGTTGTGCTTGACTACATGTGAAAACACGTGAAACTGAAAATGCACTATCTTTTATTTTTATTTACATCTTTATTTTTTTTTTTAAATGCACTATCTTTTTTATCATAACTATCCATTGAGGTATATTTCTCTGTGACGTATCATATATGAAATAGATTTCATTTTTGTACACCTTACTATTTAAAATGTTGTATTTTAAATTTACTAAGTATGTTTCATATTTCTTTATTGGCATTTCATTTTTCATATTTTTTCAATGTGTTGGCCTCCCTTAATGTTTATAAGTCTGCAGAACGTATTAATTTGCGTACTTGTACAACCATTTACCTATTCATATACGTTCTGCTGAATTAAAATTACATATTTATGTTAATCAGCAATTAATTCTTGTCCAGGTCCTTTCTTTGATCTTAGGAATACTAATCTAATATCTTATAACTTTTTTATATAATATTATTAAAAAATATTATATATATTTTTTCAATATGCATACTGAAAGATTTCAGGTAACATATTGCATATTATGAAACTTGTGTTTCACTGCACTGGAAATAAATTAGTTTGTACTGCACGGAATGTAGTATTATTTATACACATTTGGAATTAGTAAGTCGAACTCGTTTCTTAATCAAGGTTTAGTTGGTACTAATATTTCGTTTATTATACCGAGGCCTCAGTCCATAAATTTTATTTTAAATCTTATTAAAAGAATTAAATAAATATATCTTTTATTCTGATAATTACTTACTACATTTTATATCATGTCAATAATGGGTACTTCATACTACTTCACAGGTGATAAAAACGAACTGTCCCAGCATGTGTCTGGATGGATCAAGGGAAACTGTGATAAACCTTGATCACAAAACATACAATTCACTACACACTATATGTATATAATTTTTATTTATGACTTTTTAATAAATGGAAAAATCTATTATTTTTAGCAAAAAATCCACATTAATAAATATAAACACAGTAATAAGTTAACATTATTAATTTTTGAAAATATCAGTCGATACGATTCATACTTATACGCGCCAAACAATGATCTGACCATTTTGCATGTTGAAAACTTGTGATTTTTACCAAGAATACTGGGCTAGTATGAAGGATATATTTTGTAGTTTGTGAGATTGTTTTTGTGATTTATATTGTTTAATTTCTATAAAAACCTTTCTATATCGTATCTTTTTCTCTGTTTCAGGTAAACGTTTGAGAATCTATTCATTGATATTAGGGTAAGAATTTAAAAACATTATGGAATGCATTATTTAAATGTTAATGACCTAGTAAGTTTATGTTTATTTCAGAATAGCAGCTAATTTATTTTGAAGATATTTCATTCACATGTTATTTTTATCGTTTTATGCTTTTTTTTAATTTATTAATAAAAAAAAAAAATGAGAAAATTTCAGTTTTATGTTTGCTGATGAAATTAAAGTAACATTTCATAAATACGCAGTTTCGGAAAGCTATCTCCTGGGAAATTATTGGAGATAGTGTTTTGTGATTTTTTCTTTTTTTAATTTTCCTGGTCAAGAAATAAACAAAACCAAATATTTCCGTAGAAAAAATGCCATTTGTAGACATGGTCAGCAAAAGGTTTTACCGTAATTTTTATTACAACGGTGAAATGAGTCCGCTCAGAAATTCTTCGAACGTTAATTACGGAGAAAATGTAGTGATTTTGTTTATTTCCTTACTTGGAAAGAATAACATCTCGTACACTTTCCGAAAAAGGTTGTCCCGGAATTCCAAAAAAATTTGAGTTTAAAAATTCTTTTCTACTTTTAATTGCTGATAGGCAGATAAAAAAATCGTGAAAAGCTTTAGCCTAGGTTTTTTGTACCTAGCTGTGTGAACATATTAAATGCCCGCCGTTTTGGTTAGTTTGAAGTTGTTTTTACGTAAACGGGGTTTTTTTTAATGCCCTTCACTTTAAAACGACATCACCACATCATAGTCTTATTCTTTCCATTAATTTTTTTTAATTCCTTCTCCGGTGGTGCTTTAGTGTGACGGCTTCATACCGAAAAACAGATTGTTTCGAAATTACGAGGTGCGGTGATTTTTTTTCTTATCTGTTGAAATGTTACATAGTATTGTGCCATACTTCATTAATAATTTAAAAAGTATATATATATATCTCCCTTTTATATAATTGCTGTTTAATAATGTCGTTAGCTAGCTTTTTACATTTTGTAATAAATTGCTGTACATTTTGATATGTTGATTTGAGTTAAAATTTCTGTACGTCATTGATAAACACGAATGATATTTGAATTATTTCAGATTAAATGTAGTGGGATTATATAGAGTGACATATTTAATTAATAATATTGATGGATAGATTGCACAGAACAATATGCATATTGTTCTGTGTTTTTAACGTTATAATTATTGTAAAAATATATATTCTTTAATTAAATTTTGTTTACTGTGCTAACGTTTTACATATATCTTTTTTTTTTCTTTTAATTTAAATAAATTATGATTGTCTTAATAATTATAATTAATATAATAATCGTATTATTATCTTATAATTATATATTTTCCGATCCTCCTGGCGGAGTGGTAGCGTCTTGGCCTTTCATCCGGAGGTCCCCGGTTCGAAACCGATCAAGCATGGCATTCTTCCATACGCTACAAATTTCCATTTCCATATCCCAACTTGCTTTCTCAATTAGTTATTTTCGT
Source organism: Lycorma delicatula (assembly GCF_047948215.1). Classification (NCBI taxonomy): domain Eukaryota; kingdom Metazoa; phylum Arthropoda; class Insecta; order Hemiptera; family Fulgoridae; genus Lycorma; species Lycorma delicatula. Next base: position 156,388,342 of record NC_134456.1, on the reverse strand, counting down.
TTTTATTGAACTTTCCTGGTGTGTAGGCTACCACAACGTTGGTATAACCATGTCTTATGATCTCGTTAATCACGTTAAAACATGATCCTGGTTTCGAAAATTGAAATTTGGCAGATCCAAATTGGTGCACCTAAAGAAAGATTTATGATATAGGGAATCGAAAAGAAGTGATTAAAAAAACGTAAAAAAATATTAAATTTTATTTAGTGTGTAAATATATTTTCCTTATCGTACTTATTTATTCGCGTTTTTTGTGAATGAAATTTTGATTCTCCTTTATGGTCATATTTTTAAATATACCCGTTTATCCAGTAAAAAGTAATTGATATATTGTGGGCTTTTTAAATCTCGTTACATGTAACGAGATTTAAATGGCAACCGACTGTTTGATTTATTCTAAAAGGGATGTATTTATTATTTATTATATATTGACTAATCATATTATTTATTTGAACAGTGATAATGTATTATGGTATCACCGTTTTAATTAAAAATCACTCTGTCGCTTGCCTTCCTCCCTTTTTTAACAGAATTGGTTTAGTTACTTTATTGACAAAATAATTATAATTTTATCAATTATATTAATTTATAAAATAGCTTTAATTTATAAATAAATTTATAAAAATAAATTTTAAAAAAATAATAGCTCTAGGGGCTATTCTACAAGAAGAAAAGTGTAGTAATCTGTCAAAAAGTAGGGTACGCGTTTTTTTTTTTCATTTCTCGACGTTTCATGACCCAGGAATCCCAAAAAATATAAAAAAGTGCAAAGAAGCAATTTGTTGTTAAAGATCAATATCTCAAACTGTGGGTTAGTTTCTTTGGGATCAATTTTCTCAAAATTTCGCATACATAATCCCTCTTTATATTAGTGCACTTTATATCAGTAAATGTGTTAATTATTTTTCCTTGATATAAGAATTTTTACTCGATATAAGAATAAATAACTAATGCCAGAAAGGAATAACCATTTTATTGTCTTTTTTTATATAGATTTTTATGTTTTAGCTCGATTTAAAACGTTACATTAATTTATGACTACGATATTCGTTTTATTTTAATGCAGCAGTGCAAATTATTTTGTTCATTATCAGCATAATATTCCCGCATTTAAAATGTAATGATGTTATTTAAACGAAAAAGTATTAAATCACAGTTTTGACAATGTACTAATGTATCGAGTAAACCCTGTTTAATATTGTCCTCAGACGTTTGTAAAATTAAAAAAAAAAAAAATTTAAGTATCGGCTTTTATATGGTAATTACAACAGTATCTTATAATGGAAAATTATGTTTTATGGTTAGTTTAATAAAAAAAATTATATTTTTTTTAATTACATATGATTATATACATATTTATGATTCAACGGGTGGAAATGATTTGTTTAGTGTTTACGATCCTAACACTCTTAATAAAAATTTATGGATTTTCTGATGTATATAGAAATTTTTGATGGAACAAGAAAAATATGAAAGTCTGTTATACTTTTTAACGGACATATAGAGTTGTTAATTTCAAAATTAGTTATTTAGTGTTAGAATATATTAATTTTACTTAGTCTCGTCAGTTCAGAAATAACATCCAATTAGATTTTTTTCTTTTATAAAAAGTACCCGATTCTTAGGCAGGTAAGTGAAGAACAATATAGAATTAAGAACAACCGACAGAGGTAGATATGGATCGATACTGACCGAGTTCGAGGGTACTTTACTCGTTCACCTTGGTGAACGACTCTTTGTGAGGAGTAAAGTCGTGGGACAAAGGGTCATTATGTAGTAAAGCTAACTGTAACACGCTTATTTACACCCTTTCATTCAATATTTAATCGCCTAACTCGATAATACGTAGTGATAATAAAATTGATATTACTATTTACTACTGTAATCGAGAACAATGAATGATCATATTTCGAGTAATTTTCGCAATTTTACGTAACATTATTCAGTTACTATTTTTTGTTTTCTCTTACTCTCATTCTCTCTCTCTCTCTCTCTCTATATATATATATATATATTTGCACGATTTATATATAAGACGCCTTCAACACAAACCCATCAGACAAATTTATGATGAAAAAGAAAGCGTGTAAAAAGTTAGGTAAAATACAAATTTGTTTCATTGACCTTATGCGTCCAATCACCACCGTTTGGTCGCTGTGATACAACCAGAATTAGCTGTTTTGTAGCAGCTGTTTTTTTAATGTTTTGTTCTGCACATTTTTTTCAGCTGTTAACATTTCAATCATTGTACTTGCTTTTCTGTTTAGAGATAAATTATTGCTGTAGTTAACGTGATTTGTTTTATTTTTATAAAATTTTTAACCCATCTGTCGCATCAAAACTCGAAGTTACATACACTACACAGTACTTAATTTAGACTAAAATAACACATGTATTCATGTATGTATGTATGTGCGTACGTATTTACGTATGTAGTGTATGTCGCTCTGCTTTTTGGGTTTACATTTTACATTTGATCAAACAAATTTTCTTCAAATTTGGTTCAATTATTTCTATATGTAGGCATTGATCTTATTAATTTTTTTTTTCAAAAATCGTTAGGGGTGTGGGGATGTCGAGAATAAACCAGTTTTGAATTTCTTCAGAGGCATTTTAGAGAAAACTTTGTTAAAGCGAATTTGTTACCTACAATGCATATATAAATAATCCAAACCTTTTTTTTCAAAAATCAACCCCTACTCTTAAAACTGAGTTATATATTTTTTTGTTCATTTGTTGTATCTCCCTTCGGTTTAAGTATTTTTCAAAACTGTTTTGAACGTTTTTGCTTCTTATATAGAGCTATCTCTATGTGTTTATCGGGTATATTTACATTTTTGTTGAAATTATAGACCCCGGACTTAAACTGCAATGAAGTCTTTTGAAATTTCCTTTTTTTATTTTTAGCTTCTGTTGAACGGGGTGATTTAGAAAAAAACTTTACTTAACCAAATTTTTTGGAGATTAACTTATGAATGAATATTTTTAGAAAGATTTTCTTAAAATTTATCCTCACCTTTAAAAGTATAAATTCTGTGTTCTGTTTGTTGGCTTTATCTATTTTAATTTCTGTTATTAGTAGTCGGGAAAGTATGCAATACTTTGCTGGTTTCTTTGTTTTGTATTTTAATAAAATAGCGACTATTCAGCAAAAAAGGAAAATCATAGCGGAATTTATCTGTACATTACAGTATATCGGAAAGGCAAGTAAATAGGTGAAGAGAGTTCAGAAAATATTTATGTGATTAGATTTATATTTACATTCATTGTAAATATCTCTCTAACGAAAGAGATATTGGGCCGTTAAATAGACGTACTAGACCTTTACGAACCGATACATTAACTAAAAGCGTATTCTATTTCATTGTCACTCTTTTTATCTATAATTTCATCTATTTTTTATCGGTTCAGGTAAATCTTTTTCTTTTAATCATACCTGGCCATTCTGGATGCATTAAGAAAGTAGTAGAGTAAATGTCGTATAGAAAAGGCACGACCTGCCTTTGTAAAGATTAATGCGTTACTGAAAAACACAGAATCTAAATTTTGGTTCATGAGATGGTGTTTTTTCTCTAATTTTTAAGTGTAGATTTTGATGGAGACTGATAAAAAGAGGCCTTCAAGATATAGGTGTTCAGGCTTATACTGAAGGTTTACTGAAATCGTCCATGAAATGATCTGTAAAGAGACTACGGAAGAATATTAAACTTGTAAAAGTCTTCAAGCAATATATATATATATATATATATATATATAAAGCGTATAAAGCGACATCGTAAAAGATTTGAGCTGGAAGATAATCGTGATGTTACAAGTAAAATTTTAGTAGGGTTCCTGCTGAAAAAATCTAAAGATGTGGCTTAATCTTACAAATTTTGAAGTATTTTCAACTGTAGTAAATAATATTTTCTTGTTAATCGGTAACATTGGGTAGCGGATCCGTACACAAAAAATAAATTAATACGATTAGTTTCGCGTTTTTAACTTTTTTTAAAATCTGCTATTAATTAATTATTACTTCCTTATTCGAAATAAAGGAATTATTGTGATCGCGAAAAATTTCGGATTTCATTGGAAATATCCATTTTGACCATCCCTGAATCCATTTTGACTAGTTTTGGCGTGACGTCTGTACGCATATTTGTATGTATGCACGTACGTATCTCGCATAACTCAAAAACGATTAGCCGTAGGATATTGAAATTCTGGATTTAGAACTTTTGTAAAATCTAGTTGTGCACTTCCCCTTTTAAGTGCAGTCGACTGAACCAAAAGTGTCCAAAAAAGCCCAAAACCCCCAAAAAATTGGATTTTGGAATTTTTCTTGCAGTAATTAATTAAGTATTTAACTGCAGTAATAAGCCCTCATTGAGAGCTTTTCAACGATATAACATAAGTAGTACTTATTTTCATTGATTCCAGAGTTACAGACAAATAAAATTTTAATTAATGAAATATTTCTATCAAGGGTTACATTGGTTCGAATCAGACTTCATTTTCTTTTCATTTTTTAATTGATTTTTTAAACTTTTTTTAAAATTTGAATATATTAATGTATTAATAATTATTAACCCGTGATCGTAAAAATATTTTACAATAAATAATTATTCAATAATAACAATTAAAAAAAATTGATAAAAGTCAGAAGTTATTAGTGAAATAAAATGTTATATCCTTTTAAAAGTGTGTATATTAATTTAATAGGCATTATTACATATGTGTGTATTTAATAGATTTGGTGAAACAAGTGATTGTTTAATATTAAGTGAAAATTATAACTTAGAAGCGTGTTATTTTTGGATTTTCTAGTTTAATTTCTGTTTAATTTTATTTATTTTTCTGGAATCTATTTAATTTTATCTACATTAAGGTTAACCACAGAGTGACTGAAAAATAGAGCCTTATAAGAACAACATATACTCTGAGGCATACATGCCCGATCCTTAATAAATTGCAAAATGTTCTTATCTTTTAGTTCATTACTGTTTTGATATTCTCTCTAAGTCGAAGTTAATTATTATTTCGTTTATTTGTTTTTGTTGCCAATCATTTAATCGCTCTTTGGTGTGATATAATTATAATCTTAATTTGTGTACACGTCTTCTAGTTTTTAAATTTTCTCTCTTTATATTCACCATCGTCTCTTAATCTTTTTATTCTTCCCTTGGTCTTTACGTTTTCTTCCTCTTTGTATTTCTCATCGTCTCTTAATCTTTTTATTCTTTCTTTGGTTTTAAAATTTTTCCCATTTATATTTATCATCTTCTCTTTGTTTGCAACATTTACTTATTTTTAACTTTTTTTAAATTTAAATATATTGATTTATTAAAATGTGTATGTATAATTTAATAGGTGTACAAGTGTGTCTACATTAGTGTTTTATGCTGTGGCCGATATGATTCACTAAAAATCTTTTCTTTAGGCCCTTAGATTGTTAATTGTTAAAATTCATTCATTAATAGTTGTTTTAATAAAAGAACAAGATATGGCTCTCTCCAGAACAGAAGGTGTATACATTTTTTGAGCATATTATAATATAAAAATATATCTATTTCTAGATTCTCAGTATTTCAGATGTGAAGTTTTGTCTCGGTGATAGATAGTTCAATTCAGTTTTGTTAGGAGATTAATAACGGTGTAACTAACTACAACATACTGAATCGATAATAACCGGGATAAAGATTGGTACAGTAGGATCGGCCTGAGATGCGCTTATAATTGAAAACACTGCAGTGGGTTGAAATTGATTAGCGTGCTGTCTATCATGCGATCGATAACAACCTTTTAAACATTATAACAAACTCTTAGCATTAATTAAACGTCCGTTCTGATCGTTCGAATCATCAGAAGATAATCCTGGAACGAAGTCTTATTTTTAATATGGATATATGATTTTACATTTCGCGTTTCTGATTTCACCCTGAATTTAATCTGTAGAAGTACACCGCTCTTCGTAGTCGATTAATTATTATTTTCCTATATCTGAAAATGTATTCGGACGCAATCGCTGTTAAATTAATTCGTATGGTGGTTGCGTTTGATAGAGTGAGTGAGTTTGTTGTTATTCCTGTGTAGAAATAGTATCGAAATGATTTCAATAAACATTCACTTATTTCGATTTTTTATTTAAAATTGGATCAGATTTTAACGCGTAAAATACGATGTTCAATTACTTAGTAAATCAGATCAAACTTTTAAAAATTATTCGGTACTTTCTGTTTTTTGTAGGTTTCTTTGTTATTGTATGAAATATTCAGTTTTTCTTTTATATATTTTTTTAGATTTGGTTAGCTTTCTTTCCTGTTGTATTACAAAAGCTTACGGCATTAATATATTTCTGAGCGAATAATGTTATTAATGTTTCATAAATATTACACATTTAAACAAAGAATCTAAAAACGCAACGAAATTTTCTCGGTCGCGTAATTAATTCTCCGTGTGAACATTAAGTAACTATAGTTAAGCGTAAAATGAAGGTTTCGGGAATGCGAAAGTACGTTATGTTAACTGGAGTTAAAAACTAATTTTCGCGGCAAGAATAATTTTATTAGAACTACTTGAGAATTTATATCATAACGCTACGATACAAATCTTAGTAATTTTGATATAAAACAAACCCAATAATATCTTCACATCGTCTGTCTGAGGACCTACAAAAATAAATTCGTCTACCCTCTTTTTTAGTCGTACAAAAGCTTTTTATACTTTCTTACTAAAATAAATTTTCAAAAACGTAGATTTTAACCTTTGGTAAAAAATTTGGTCAAGCGAAAAGATTGATTATTACGAGTCGAACTGGCGACCTCTTTAATACTTAATTGTATTAAAACTATTTTATTATTGTTATTTTTCATTTTGGTAGCGAAGCAAATCAGATTTTTTCAGTTGTAAGATGCTAAGTTCGAATCCCAGTCGAGTTAGCATTTTACGCTACATAATTTATTTCTATCATAAAACGACTACTCTTTCGTGTCTTAGAGAGTAAATAATTAAATGATAATTTATTTTATAATTTATTTATTAGAGGAGGATTAATCCTAATCCTGTATTCCTATATTGATTAATCCTAATCTAAATCATGAATCAGTCTCATTGTAGTCGTGGATTAATAATTTTATTATATTTATGTGGACAGTTTACCACGTAGCAGTATATTTTTCAGTATTATTTATTTATTAAAAATAAATATTTTTAAGGAATGAGTTCACAAAATTTTAAATTTTCTGATCTTATTAAAATGAAATACTCTACCGTACATCATCTCGTTAGGTTTTTTCTTTTCTAACGTAAAACGTAAAAAAAGAGACTGCAAAAGGGTATTTCTGTCATATTTGATTACCTATGTTTTCCTTTATTTGATAAATCAGCTTCTTTATGTTTGCTGAAACAGTTTGAAAATCAAATTTACTTGATTCACATTTGATATTCCGGTTTTTTGTCTCAATATTTTCTTTATAATAAAATATACCACGGCCTTATTTTTTAACTTTAATATTTTATTATTATCGTTGTTGTTGTTATTATTACTATTATTATGAATTATTTATTTACACGACAAATTTAAAAGGTTATTAGAGGTCAGGAGGAAAAAAAATTATTTTCATTCCGCTTCATATTCGTACACTTAATGTGTTATTTATTTTACCACCTTAAATAATCCTTTGAGCTATGAAATCGGGAGTTAACCCGGAGCAGTTTTTAGGGATAAAAATTATAAAAGGTTTATTATTCTCATTACAAAGGAATTGATTTGTGGAACTGTATACGGGTGAGGCAAATAGAGCCACCTAATTTCTATATACTGCTAACCGTACATACTAAAAGGGTAAAGGGTCTAATGTACCACTCCCCTAAGTGATGACGAGATACGTCATCGGGTGTAATAGTCGGTAATACTTCACCGAGTAAGTTGTTTTTCATTCATATAACCTTGGTTCAATTCCCGTCACCCTCATCATCAATAGAAAAACAATGAATCCGCTTTAAGTGGAGGTCAGCCTCCTGTTTTCGGATAAATATAAACTATAGGTCAGGTGGAAAGGTCTCTCTATCCGGTTTAAAATATGAAGAGATCTGAGCCGGACTCAAACCGACAGCCCTGCATTATGAACCGAGTATTCTGTTCTTGAGATATTCGTACTCATTCTGTCTGATGATGATAATTTCTTATAATTAATATGATTGGATTTACTAACATTTTTAACGACTTTTCATCCCAAATCGTGTGTTCCTGAGATTCAATATTTCCATTACTTTAATTTTTTTCTCCCGGGATAAGTCCCACTAACCCGACTTAGTGGCACTAGTATTTGACGTAAACTAATTTCCGTGGTGTCATTCCTCGACTTCCATTCTTTCTTAAATATTATGACCATTAGTAGCACTTACAAATTTAATTTTTCAGTATTATAATTCGTTCTAGGATCTTGTAGGTTTATCCAAACATAACTTCATTCTGCATAAAAAGGACTGCATCAAAATAAAAACCAATAGTTGCAGAGCAGTGTGTGGTATTAACCATAACCTAAGGAATAAAATCATGATTGATATCCTGCTAAAATTGTAAAAGACAACTGCTGTCTCAGTGTTTTTGTGTGGTTGTGAGAACTGGGTTTTGAGATCTAAAGATATGAGCTATTTTCAATTAGCAGAGATGTCTTTCTTTCGAAATGTTAACGGAATAACGCGTCGGGACGGAATTAGAAATTAAGTCCTAAGGGATTTAAAGTAATCTCCATTCACGGCAGAATTACTACATATAGAGAAAGATGAGTGTAAATCTGAAAAGAATATCTGATAGGATATCTAAGAATCTATTATTACACTCACCAGTGAAAAGAAGAGAAAGAGGATCTCTTAGGAAGTGTTGACCGTTTATAACCTAAGCCGGAAATGAAATGATGTTGATAAAAAAATCTTATTCAAAACGATTTATCTTTTTCATAAGAGTATAATTTTTTGTCGTACAATACAGTGTAAATAAAAACTGATGAAAGTCAATTTTTTTCAGTCTTGTTTCGCTCTCAGTGAGAATGGTTGCTTACGTACGAAGATAAAATGACTTCGGTTTTCGTCGAATAAGCTATCATTTCTTTTTAAATTTTATTAAACTACCTTATTTATTTTCGTTTTTATTGATTAAAAAAGTTATTGCTCCATAACTTTTACTCGATAATAATGAAAATGTTCTTTCTATTAATTTTGTAATTTATATTTTCAATAATGAAATATAGTCAAAGTAAAAGCAAAATGCTTCTTTTGCTTTTATTTCTTCTTGGCTTGAAATAAGAGCAAAGCAGCAACTAATTAATGAACTGGGGTTGTATAAAGAGAACGGTGATGGCCGCTTTCCTTTCTACTTAATTTTACGTAATTTTTTTGACGTCTGTTCATTTAACCGTAATCCTTTTCAAAGAAGTAAGATTTTTTTTTTTCAATTTAACGCAAGATTTTCGGTAAGCTTTTAATGAAATGATAAATGTAATATTTATTTTGAGTTATGATACCTTCCCTACTTTAATTATACATATTTTCACTTCTTTTTCTTGTAATTAATATTTATAGAATAATTTAATATTACACGCTTATGGCGAATATTAAAGGAAAACCGTATGGACATTTTTTGTTTATAATAAATAAATAACATGCAGAAACGAAAAAAAATTTAGAATATGTTCTGTAAGTAAAAGTAAGGAAAAACCTTTTATAAAAACGTTTAGATAAAGATAAATAAAATGCAGTTAAGATCACAAAAGAATCTAATTGTAAAAATTCAACTACGAATTATAATTGCTGGGATGGATGTACGAGCCTAATCGCCGCATATTTTCTCAAATCGTGGAATTAAACTGGACACAGCCCCCTCATTTCCTTCTACATTGATTTTCGCACGTTACTTAGATTTTATCATAGTAACTGCCAAAAATACAGCATAGTACAAATAAGAATTTCGCAAATGGAATTAGAATTCTCTGAGCTGTACCATGTAAAAGTGTGTGTTCATATTTCATTGCATTCAAAATTCCGTTAATTCTGTGCTCCTAAATTTTATTTTCAACGAATTTTCATTAGACAAATCAAACAAATTTTCTTCTTCTGCATTAGTAAATTCAGATAAAGCTATTATAATTTTGAAAATATTTTTCAAAGCAGGTGGTGTTCTTCAAAAACGGGTTTCAGATTTCGAGAAAAATCAACCCCATAAGAGGTCAACAATTTTTACAAGGAGAATCATTCCTTGCCTATTTTTTCATATATTTAAAAATTTCCTCAATCGTCTTAAAAAGGTGCATGTCTATCCTCTGCTGGGAGAGATTTAGAGCGTTCGAATTTTCAAAAATGTTAATAAGTATACTAGTTTTACCAAAAAATCATAATTCACAAAATGTTCGTTATACTTGTATACCTCCTCTTTTAGAAGGATATAAATTTCATGTCGCAATTCAGTCCTAAGAGACGATATGTTACCGCAAGAAAGCCATTGCAAAGTGCTGTGATACAACAAAGACATCTGTTTGGGTCCCAGATCCTCATATAAGCCCTGCAATTCACCATAACAACCGGACATAGAACGAGTATCACCTGTACTAATACCAACGCACCAGTACTCCAAAGTATTTTGGATATAAAAATATCAAGGATTTCGAGTAGATCTTAAGGAAGAATAAGTTTTCTTCAATGTTATTACCGTTAGTATATAACCGTATATAACAAATCAAGTGAACATCATTATTTTACCTGTGGCCTCTTCCAGCTGCAAGCCAAATTATTCAATTAATTGTTCATTGAGGTCCTCCGCTATGAGCGGTATTATGCTGCTGGTAGTGTTATTAGACAAAGGCACTTTTGAAAGTAGTTTCCCAGCAGACACACCGATCAATTTTCACCATCGATAATCAAGATCAAGAACCTCGGTAATTCCGAGTTTAACCTACCCATTTCTCTGTTTGAAGTTTTTAATTTACCAACCTTTTTTAGACTGTAACATTCCACGCTCCGACTCGTAGAATGTTATTTTTTTATTTTCTGGTGACCCCTTCCTTAGTAGTCCCCACCCGATATCCGAGTGGGGAGCTAGTTTACCTCCGGAATATTTTACCAAGGAAGGCGACTCCATATTTATTACATGAAAATGCAGAGAACTACATTTTCTTGGAAAAAAAAACAGTTGTAGTTTTCCATTGCTTTCAGCTGCGCAGCACTCAGGAGATTGAGTGATGTTGACATATGCCGTTTAAGTCTTCTTGACCTACGGCCTCAACAACTACTGAAAGAGCTGCTGCCCTTTTTTAGGGATCATTCCTTCGTCTGGCTCTCAACAGATACCACTTCGATATGGTTCCACCTTCGATCCAGCTACTCTGAGTCACTGAGCACTCAAGTCTCCTTACCGTCGGCAAAGTCTGATGATTCATAGAGAGAGGGGGCATATAATATATTGACTATTTAATACTTGAGATAAATATAATTTTTATGGGTTGTTTGAATGATTATTAAATAAAATTTACTGAAATTTTACGAAATATTAATATACTTATGTTATTAGCGTCGTTATGCGATCTTGTTTCTTTCTAGCTTATCTGAGAGGAATGTAACCGATTATAAGATTATAAGAGGATGAACATAAGCTGTATAAATTCGGTAGTCCTATATGTGCTAGTACGCGACAGAGAAGAAAAGTATTAATAGAAAAGTAATTTAGGAAGAGGGCGAAGTAGAAAGAAAATGAGTCTGTAGGTTTATATTTATTTTCATCCGTACAGTATACACATAATAGTGACTGAAAATTCTGGTATCGTTTTAAAAATATTTAAGAAATATGTCTTTTTTTCAGTTTACAACCGATTTTTTTTTTACCTTTTGTCTTTATTAACGACGGCTCTTTCTCGGTACAGATATTTTTCGACCTCAATTAACGTAGACGACCGTAATGCGTTTCTCAAAAATTCTTATATACCTACACCCTACTCATAATACGGGTATGTTGCAAAATTGTATATTCGCTTTACGTTAGCTTGCATTTGAAGAAAATTTTGTTTTGTAATTATTTTTTCCTAATTCTTTATTAACATAGTTATTACAGAAAGTTTAATCCTGATTTAACTCTATTCGCGATGAAAACAAAGTTCATTCTGAAAGCTTTGTTTTTATTTGTAGTAATATGGTGGATTTGGTATCCGAAAGTATTTGGCACATATAAAAACGTTGTTAGTTAGTGGTTTTTATAAATTATTATTATTTTTTATTTGTATTTCGTACTGCGCTTCATTTTTTTTTTTAAATGTTTTAAATTCGATTGTATCTATGTAGTCGACTGAGAAAACTAATTCTGATTATCAAACTCAAGGCAAGTAACGATGAATGAAGTGTAACGCTGTATTTCACTTCTTTTGATCGATAGATGGTTCGACTTTTTTACTTTTTACAAGACTACTTCGCTATTAGTTCAACTCTGACGATATCTCAACATTCACTAAGTTTTCTGCTTTGTAAAAAATCCTATCTTATATTACTAGTATCCCGGTTTTCATCAATTTCTTCACTTAGTCTTGAAAAAAAATTCATTTAAGTAATAGATAATCCTGAACAAAAACGATTTTTTATTAAATTATAGATCGGGTTAACTAAAATTATTATTTTTTTAGTACTCATATTTTTATAGTATATATAAATTTTATGAATTTGTAACATTTTTATCCTTAATCAATATTTCAAAATTATTTTAAATATATTTTTTTTTTATTTATAACATATAATGAATGTATAAAATTTACTTTACTATGTATTTTACTTGCGTTTTAATTCATTAGCGTAAATTCTTGGTTATTTAACTATTTGAAATATATTAGTAATAGGTGTCTTGTATTGATTTATTAATTTATTTTTACATTTATTCCATTTTAAATGTTATTAGACTTGCTTTAATAGTTAAATGATACAAAAACTAGAAATTCTATTATTCTTCACGCGATTTACTATTAGTTTCTTTATTGATTTGTAAATTAAAATTACCGATATAATGAATACTGACCGCAGAAAAATTATCGATGACAGTAATCATTATCCATCAAGGCATAATCGAAAACAAAATTTAGTCACCTCAAGACATCTAATTTTTATCGAATTCAATTTGAGTACGATACGTAGCAACCACTGAAAATAACATTTTTTTAAAAAAATAAACAAAGAGAAAGATTATTATTACGCCCGCTCCCCAAAAACAGCACTGCCGCTGCCCAGATTAAGAAATACAAAATATTTAATCAATAAATAAATACAAAGACGCTTTAGCAGCCGTAAAGGTAATTTTCAAAGCAAAATAAATAAAAACAAAACTCACGTTAAGAGGTTTGTAAAAAGTAACTCATGAATAATGATGGAAAACGTAATGGGTAAAAACCACTATCATTCAAACCATGCAAGGAATTAAAAAAATAATAATAACAAAGACAACGGTAGAATTAAAATAAAAAAACAAGTAAAGTTATAAAACAAAAAGAACAAAATTAGAATACAAACTAAAATTAATCGAGGTGGGAATGCACTGTGTAAGTTGCAAAAATAATTTCCATAGAGACGTCGGTTATTAACTTAATATTATGCACTGATATATATTAAATTATCTAAATTTTTGCAAAAATAACAGACTGCTAAGTTGTAGAAAAATAATTACTCAAACATGAATAATTTGAATTATTATAAATGTAATATTAATAACAGTTTACCAATATATTATTTGATTTCTACAAATGTTTTCGGTTATTCTGCCATCTTCAGGTGGAATTTATAATATTTTGAATTAAAATATATAAAAAATATAACCTTCACAAGATAAAATTACAGACATGACAATTGATCGTCATAAGATAAAAATTTGTAAATGTTAAAGTGATAAATTAAATTAAAATAAATATATTCGTTTTTGTAAGTGTCACAATTGTTACAAAAAAACATAATTTGAATTTCAAGCTACTTTGGTCAGTCGTAGTAACGTACATATTCTGAAGTGTCAAAATGCTCCTTACGTTATTATTGTATAGAATGTTTTCTTTCTTTTTTTTTAATTGAAAAAATTCATTTTTATTTATTTATTTATGTATTTTAATACCGCTAACTGCAGAATAATTTTTTTATTTTTATGAGTCAAATAAAAGTATTTTATTTGTCTTTTGTGGTTTGTAACTTTAACATGATCCAACAAGCATAATATTATTGAATGAGCCAATAAAACAAGCGATTATTTTGTGTACCTTAACTTCTGATTACTACACCCAGATTGTGGCTACCATTTCGATTAAAACATTGTTCAAGTAGAGTTTTTAGTTTTCCATTTCACTAAGTAATATATCTGGAGAAATTGTAATAATTTCGTGAAGAATATTTTTTTTGAGTTCTTCAACGTTTCGTGGTGGTTATTCGTACCTATACTTCCAAACTTCCAATAGTCCAAAGGAAAAAATTTAACGTTGGCGAGATCCAGCTAAAAATATTACCTTACTGAAGCTAACGTAGTCAACATATTCCAGAGGATGGTATTAATATCATAAGGTGATTTTTGGTATTGCATTGATATTTCATTAGGGTTATTTGTCACCCGATATCGGAAGTTTTGTTTATTCACAAATCCATATAAATAGAATAGTGATTCATCAATCCTTAGTATATTGTGAGTAACGTCTCTCTTAACATTTTTAGGATTCAAAAGCAAAAGTTTTATGATTAATTCGATCTATTTAATGATTGCATCATTTGAATTATAACGGATGCTTGTGTAAATTTTTTTGAAGAAACCTTCGCAAATAAACTGTGAAATGAGTAGAAGTGAATGATGACCGGCAGAACGTTTAGTCATATCGCACGCAGGTCTTACTTCATCTATGTTATAAGCTATACAAACAGCTTGTGTTCAGCAGGTAGCTTCTTGTTCAATTTTGAACCGGTTTCATCAAACCTTTGCCCCCAGATAATCCTACCTCGAAACCATAATTTTTTTAGTAGAGACCACACCACAAACCCCCAAGGGGGGAAACTCAAAATCGGAATGCTACAGATCGTTTTAAGAGCATTGAAAGTTTTTTGAAATAAATAATTTTGGCTACCACAATTTTAACCACAAGGGGACCGTTTATTGTTTTTCAGAGCTAGTTTCAGAACCGGTCTAAAATACACCTCACGATTTTTTTGGGAATTAGACCACTAATATCTCTAAAAAGTCGGTTTGAGGTGGGAGAATTTATAGATTTTTTTGTTTAATGTTTGACTGTTGAGCTGTTTTTTTTGAGGTATTTAAATAATTGATGTTTAATATTATAATTCGTACAATCATAATATAATTGGATCAGTTCGCCTACTTTTACACTATTGTGGTTTGTAGTAAATAAAAGTTCCTTCTTCTGTCTACACGCGTAAAAATATTTATAATTTTTTATAAGTGGTCACAGAATAAGCTTTTTTGTATTATTGTAACTTCTGATAATTTCGGACAGTAATATATTTTCACAAGAATTTAAATGAAGCCTATGCATTCGAGCGTTTAAAATTAACTATATTAATTTATGATTTACTTATCCCGTTATTGGGATTTTCAGCGTTGTTTTTTTCCGTTTAATATTTATAACCTGCTCGATATTTTGTTTTTATTTTTTTGTTCATTTTATATTCTCTTTAAAATGCTCGAGTTGCTGTTGTGCAGTGCCCCGACATGAATATTTATTTCATGTATTAATATTCTTCTTGTTTTTTAAATAAAGTATTTTAAACTAAAGATTCGTTTAGTATGTATGAATATATTATTTTTAGCGCTATTCGTATACTAATATAATTTTTGTTTTCTGAGATGTTTATTGTCATTATTAAGTTTAAATTATTGAAACGGGGTTTCCGAAACATTCCTTGACTCAAATTTCAAAATATTTTCTTCGTTACGGTACGTATATAAAAAAAATACTTATATTCTGAATAATGAGATTCAACAATGTAGTTTAAATTTTGGCTCAAAATAAAAAGAAAGGATAACTTAATAACCATTTTCTTGGATTATTAATTATTCTTTTAAGTAATTAAAGATTAACGATAAATTATAATTGCGTATGAAAGGGATGAGCGATTAGTAATCTTTTATAAAAAATGCCTAGATTTATGAGGAATCACCCGGAGTCATCTGGGTAGTAAGCAGATATCGCTTCCTTACAGTTACGGAAGTCGGCGATGTAAAGAAATTTACTAATTATCTAAAGTGAAAAAACATTACAGGCTGAGTTCAAAAAGATTAAACCCGTCAGCTGACTGATGGCTAAAAGAAGTTATTGTTTCTTAGATACATAATTAATTTGTAAAATTATTTAAATTTCGGTTATTATATAAAATTTTTTTTGCATTGTACTCCATTATCCTATTATTAGGTATAAATAACAACAGCACGGCGTATATGTTAATTTTTTAATTCTAATTGTGTACCTAGCTTTATGATATTCTTTCTTGTCACTAGCAGTAGTAATAAGTTATAAACTTTTTTATTCACGAAAGTTATCGTTATTTTTTGTATTAACTAACTGGCTTTTAAAACTTAGGAGATAAAAGTATGAAGTCACGCTAATGCGTGATCGGTTGTCTGTTGTAACAGTATTAAATTTTCCGAGCGGATATTTTACATCTTTTTTCATTTATACATTATTTATTTATTTTTACAGTGTAAAAAATAAATAGCCGAATTAAAATATAATTTATGAAATAGTTTTATATTGTAAAATGTAAAATTAATAATAGATTATTCTTGAAAGTTTTCTCGCGTTTATATCCTATATAAATTAGAATAATTGAATTAAAATGACAATTGTATTTGCTATACGTTTTATAATTTATGAATTTCATGAAACTGAAATGATGGCCTTTTTTATAATTTATTTATTCTACGTTAAAGCTAATTTTATTATAATAAAATGAGTTTATTACCGCAGTGTTTAAATCTTTTAATTTTAAATGATATCAATAATTTAAAATCTTAGCTGAAAAAAGTTGACTATTACTTTTAGTTTTAGAATTCTAAAAAAAAATTATGTTTTTTCTATTTTTTATGTTTTTTCTATATATCTTAAATCTAATAATATTCTTTTAACCATTATTTTACCCAGTACTTCAGTATAGTCTTAAATTGTTCTTTATAACAATAAATTCATTTACTAATCAATTCTGGTAAAAAGTTTCTTTTAGTTTTTGTTTACATAAACATTTACCGTTTATTAAATTCAGCGATTTCACTGTAGAAAATAGTTAATGGAAATTTTAATTAGTCATAGCTTTCCTTATACCCGATTAAAGAAAGACGGTAGGTTAGGTTATGTATTTTTTTATTTATTATTTTTGTTATAAACCTTCGGGTCCGCAGTTAAACGTTACTGCACAGAGGATGAGATGAATGATTTGTAGCGTGTATGAAAAATGCCATACCTGACCGGGATTCGAACCCGGGATCTCCGGGTGAAAGGCCGATACGCTATCACTCGCGCCACGGAGGCCGGTTATGTATTTACAAACATTAATATAAACCTATGTATGTTTGTAGCGCTACGAACGATAATTGTATTAAGTTTTTATCAATTTAATTACGTTGTTAATATAATATTAAAATTATTATTATCTATTATAAAACTTAATTATTTTAATGAGAGCATATAATCCAGTTTGGATAAATTAGCTAACCTTGTTACCAATTTCAGATTAATCAGCATAATTTTATTAATTGTATACAGAACCGAAGTATCCCCCTGGAATTGTAATTTTTTTCGTTATTGTTCGTATATACGGGAACCCTTAAATTATTTTCCAACAATTAAACTTTTAATTGGGAAAAGAAGGGAAAGAAAGAAAGCTGTTACATACTGCGAATCTGCATTTTCATTTCCCGTGGTCTTTCTTTCTTTCAAAAATATTCTTATCAATTTGCATTGTGCTAGTGAGCAATTTAAAACCGGCTCGCTTCAGAAAGCACACCCGAACAGTAAGTTGCATAATGGTTTCTATTATGCATAAGTTAATAAAGAAAAGGAAATCGGAAACTTTTATTTACATTAATTAGCGAACGTTTAGATATTTATTTTTACAAACAGATGTTGGAAGTGAGCGCTGCTTATCTTTGGTTTTCAGTAATCTTGTCGAGAAACACCCACTATTAAAACGTTACAGTGGAATGGCTTCGGTAAAACGTTGAATATTTGCCTTCAGTTTTTCCTACGCCAAATAACCCAAGAAAAAAATCGAAAGTAGATAAAGATTGCTCGATTTTCTCTAAAAGCCGAATAACACGGGCAAGTGAAGCGCGAGACGTGTGACAACTTTTTAGGTCTTGTTGAAAGAAGTAGTAATTGAGCTGATCATCAGTTAGCTGAGCGTAGTTTTTCGAAAACTACGCTCTTCTGTATTGATAGTTTTTTGTTATAACAAAAATATTGACCCCCCAATATTATTATTAAATACAGTACACCAATTTTGTCATCGGGAATTGGTTTTTCAAACGTGTGAAGGTTATTTGTACACTAATACCTGGTGTTCTGCAAATTATGATAACCAGAAAGATGGAAACATACTACGCCAATCGTAAAATGTAGCATCGGGTTAACTCACCATCAGCAAATTTATTGAGAAGTCGGTTACAGTAATTTAGACGTTTCGGTTTGTCTGCTTCCTTAAAATGATGCATTATATTATACGGCGAGTCCTAAATCTAAAAAAATGCAGAATCTTAAAGCACAATGTCTATTTTACACCACTTTGAGGTGATAATTTTCGGGTAGATTTCGTTTTTTCCGAAATTGATTGTTGAATATCAGCTACAGGCTCTGGAATCCTAACGGAAGGTTAGGCCTATTTCGTTTTATATTTACAACTGATTCTGTTCTACGCCATACTTCAACCGCATCTTCTAGGGTACTCTTTGCGAAATGAATCAAGACTCATCTATCATTAAAAAATGTTTCAGCGAATATTTCACACTTTTCTTTAAAGGATCCTTAATTCATGTAAGTTTTGGCTGTAAAAATCCTTTCCTGCTGAGAAAAACGAATTTTTGAAAAACATATTTTGAGACAAACTGTGATGTACTGAAAAAAAAGGTGTTCAACTAACTACATTAGAAAAGTTTATTACAGAAACTATGATTGTAGCTTTAATACCGATAATAACGCTACAGTCGCGATAAAGATGACTAGCATAAATGACAATTTTAAATATGTTTTAATTTGCTCACCCTACATTTTACAAATCAATGTTGTATTAGAAATAAAATTTTAATTCTTTTGAGTTTTGGTATTTGCATTAGCAATTGCATTAATTTATTTTGAATTATGTAATGGGGGGTCGAATCACCTTGATTTTAAATTACGGCTCCGTAGTAATTTAATAGATTGTATGAAATGCAGGTTATACATAATTTAACTTGAACATAACTTACGGGTTTCCAGTACATCTATAGTAAGTAATACTTACAGATTAAAGACACTCAACTAAGAGTGTGAATATTGTAATACACTTGTACGTTAACTTGATTTCTGGAGTATTCTCCTCTTATTCGTTGACTCCATTCTAGTTTGTTAATGACTCAACTGATTTTCATACTGAAGTACTTGTATGAATGCTTGCAATCAGTACAGAGTTTGTGAATTAAGGGAGTTTGCGTGTGTCATATCAGCTGTAATCAACTCTTACTCCTTTTCTCAATTAATCCGTAGGGTTTCTTCTTCTTCATTAAAATGTATTCTACTGTATCTTTTATATGTTATTTTGATTTTAAAAAAATATTTACTAAGCTTATGGATTTATTTTTAATATTTCTAAAAAAAAAAGTATGTATGTTATTATATAATTAATTATATAAAGATAAATTGATGAGTTGTACAGTATCACAAAAACATTTTTTTTAAGTTAAATAAATAGAAGAAAATGTTTTGACTAAGCAAATAAAACAGATAAATAAATAATAATAATAAAAAATAAATAATATAATAATATTAATTAAAAATAATAATTATAATTGTAATAATAATAATAAATGTTTAAAAACTAATAAACAGAAGAAAATGTTGTTTTTTAATTATTTCTAACTAATTTTTCTTTCACGGCTGTCATTCATTAAAATTCGTGACGAGACCGAGCCTTACAAAATATATTTGGTGGGTGAAACTCATAATAAAGATTTCTTTGGAAAATATTGCAATTTAATTTTTTTTTTTTTACTCCCACACACACACACACATATATAAATGTATATATTTTTTTAATTGCATACCGTGGTGGAGTAGAATTTATTTTAAATTCTGCTTTAAAATGAAAACTTTATATGAATTATATAAAATTAACCTAATGTATGTCTAAAATATGATTGTAATATAATATGGTTCTCAGGTAGACGTAAACTAGTCGAGTACATAATATTTTCATTAATGAAAAGAATACCACATGTATGCAATATACATGTTTCTGTGACTTAAAGTCTGAAATATTTGTAAGTTTTATTGGGTGACAAATTTTTGTGAGATGACTAATTTGATTCCGTTTTAAATGAAATCAAACCGTATAGTTTTTCTTTGAATGATTTAATTAATCACCAAGCTTGGGATAATTTTTTTCATGTTTTTGTACTTGTACATTCCCGTCTAAAGTATAATACTCATTTTGTGGACTCTCTTAATGTAAGACCGTTGCTCCATAAAGAAGTTGTCCGTTGTTTGCGGTAGTTGTAAATCAGTTAATGCGTTCTCCTATCCAAGACACAAGCTCCCAAATAAATTGCCGTACAACGGTCTTCCAGATTTTATATATTACGCGGATTTGGATACGTTATAATACATTAAATAAATCGTTTCAGGAATCAATAGATATAATTTGGTCTACCTATAAATAAAAGAAAGCCCTAGCATTTACCTAGATAGATCGAGAGAAACCTTGTTAAAAGCTTGATCAGAGTAAAATTGCATAGTACACAATTACGAGTATTAATAAGATGAAAAGATGAGAATAATGTTCAAATTAATTATCGCATTAATGTTAAAGTAAACATGTGAAGATGCTGAATATGTAAAATAACTACAAATTGTACCACAATTTAGAAGGCAAATATGAAAATTATTTGAGCAAATATTTTTATACGCGAAGAACAAAGATACAGAAAAGTCAAGGATTTTTAATTTTTTTTAATTAGTAATAATTAAAAATTAATCGGCAGCATTCTTTCTGTAAAAAAATATTTCCTAATTGCATTTTTAATAAATTGGTTGTCAAATCTTTTATACCGTTCAATATTTAACAAAAAAATGGTAGTGGAAGTATACATACTAAGATCCTTTCTCGTAAGCCATATTGTTTTTTGAGTTGTATGAAATCAGTTCTATTTCGTCTGGTTTATAAAAGTGGATTTTGTTTCTTTCTAAGATAAGAATAAGTGACTATTATTTTTAGCAAAGATTGCACATTCACCAATATAAAATCGAAGATACGTTTTGGTTTGTTGAATTTTCAAAAATTGGTTTACATAATTCATACTTCTGAGCCTCAAACAATGATCTAACAATCTATTTTTATATATTGAAAACTTGTGATTTTTTAACAGCGTTCCAGTTGGTAATAATTCGGCGCGTGTGAATTTTTTTTTTGTTACTTATAATTATTTAATAATAGTGTTATTTTATAATAATAAAAAAATATTAATCATTAATAATAAAGTAGTGTTATTTAATTATTTTAGAAAAATCTTTTTTAAAGTAAATTTTTGTTTCTTTTTCAGGTAAATTTTTTACGGAATCTATTCATAAAAGACTTATTTGATTTAAGGGTAAGAAAAATAATTATGTAACACATTACTTAAATAATAATGACATAATTTTAAGTTTTTTTTATAATAACAGCTAATTTATTTCGAAGATATTTTGTTCACGTATTTTTAAAGATTCTATCTCTGTAGTTACATACCTTATTTCCTCGCAAAAAGTTCAGTACATAGAATATACTGACCATTATCGTCTTTAATTCAGAAATGTAATTTTTCCCTGGATTACAGTAATTTTAGTTTGAGTTATTTGTCTTTTTTTACCTTCACTAACAACTGAATTGATCAGCATGCTTAATTGAAGCATAATAATGCTCTTTTTGGAAAGCTTATATTGTTGATTTACAAGAAAACATTCTGTTTTCGGGTTTGAGGGAAAAGGATACATTTTTTAAAGTTATAGGAAAAATTGCACATTCATAAATACCAGGACAAAAATAAGTTAACAGTTTATTTAATCCTTAAATAACGGTCTACATGATTCATTTTTATGGGCGCCAAACAATGATCTGACCGCCCATTTTGTATCTTAAAATTTTGTTGTGGCTTTTTGAGAGAATTACAAGAGATGATATTATACTTCAGACGAGAACGTAAGAAAGCAAAATAAATAACAACAATCACTAGCTTAGTGTTTTATTAAGGCCTTTCAAAGCAAAACAGTACGGTTTGATTTTGCTGCAAACAGAATTAAACTTGATCATCCCAAGAGAATTTTCATCTAATAAAACACCAAGTTCATTTCGATTTATAGGCAATAGAGCAATAATAATAATTTATAGGCAATCAATGAGGATCGATGTCTGATTTGGGTGTTTTTCATGTTATTTTTTGTATTCAGATGAAATAATCTAAAGAAGCCTTCACAAACCCTTACTTTTCACGTTGTAATATGCAAAGGCCAGCAAAATTCTGTTATGCTTCTTATAATTCTATAAAAATTTATTTATTCATTAGAGATGAAACATTTATCTTCCTTTTTATTTAAATATGCAGCAATTTTAAGATTTTGTAATTCATTAAACAATAAACTTATTGGATATACATTCTTAAACGGCTCTTTGAAAGACTTTTGAAATTCAAGGTGATAGAGACCTAATGTATGGAAACAAATATTTAAGAAATAAAATAAGTAACAAAAAACAAAAATACGTTTTTGAAGGAGTATAATTTTGAAGTATTACTTTAATACTTTAGTTTTTTATCAGTAGGTAGAGAAGTATACGCAAATTTAATACTATTTATTTTCGGGAAATTAAAAAATAATTATTACCGAGTAACTTTCTCATTTGTGTACACATACACTGTAACACACTCACACTTTGAATGCTGTGGTAACTCTTGAGGCATTGTTGTTTCTTGTCTAAATTTGACGTAGCCGGCTTTGAAATCACTAGAGACTCTCTTATCATGCGCTTTATACTCCCCATTCGTGATGGAATACTGGTAAATTGTGAGAGGAAGACGGAATGAAAGCAGATAGGCATTGTTTGTTGCAACGTCCTGCAGCTGTCACTTGCAAATATAAATTTTCATGACACTTCGTGTTTATAGTTCCAACTTCTTTTCAGACTTAAATTTTTTTGTTTGCTTTTTTCTTTGTATTTTAACCTTTTCCAAAACACACTGGTTTTTTCCACTTAATTTTTTGGTTTTACCTATCGTGCTGTCCATTGTCTTTCTGTTACTGTTTGATTCCAGTTTGTAACTCTGTGGTAATTAATTAGCGTATTCAGCAAATTTGAAATAATATTTGTTCTTTTAGGCTTAGTGGAGCACTATTTCTTGTTCATATAATATCAGAATTTTATTAATGTATTAATATACGTATTTTATGTATGTATATTTTTAATAAACAAGTTTATAATTTAAACTTTTATTCGTCTGTTTATGAAATAATTATTCTCGAATTTAATTTTTGCATATTTCGGCTGTAACTTCATAATCTAACACGTTTGAAATAAAACTGTCATCGTTTATTTGCGTTAAACTGAGAGGTTTTTGATTAAATTGTGATGTGCTTAACATTAAAGTTTCATTCGATGTATTGAGTTAGTTATTTTTAAAGGTATAAGTTTGAAGAAATCAATTCGAGCAGCCTAATTTATTTATTTATTATTAAAGCTACAAAAAACATAACACTATCGATATTTTTTCGTAGCGGGATTATTATATAGATCTCCTTCCTTATCATTCTGAGCTCATTGCAATTTTTGTGTGTCATATAAGGTCCGGCAGATAAATGAAGCGTTTATAACATTATTAAAGCTATGAAAAAAAATTGTATTTTAGTTTATTACCTTATATCGATTTAAAAATTACATCAGGTAAGTGCTTCCCCTATAGAGAACAAATTCTTTCAACCTGAATTTAAAAGTTTTCTATTGCATATCTCGTAATTTAGATTGGATTCACAACAGTTTCGTCTAGAATCCAATCTTCACTTTCCAGTTGTGATTTTTTTTTTTAAGGAAAATCTTACTTTTAAGGAATATTTTTATTTCTAAGGCAGTGAAATACTGGTAACTAAGAAGTTCACGAAATGTCACCGTAACGGGAGTGACATGCCTGGAAATCATCTGTCTTACCACAACCATAGAGTTATTGCCATATGCGCGATTGTACAGTTTTGTTAGGGTACCAAACCGTGCTTGTATAAATGCCAGGTCTTGTTCCAAACTGAGGAGTTACGCAGTAGTTGAATGTAACGCAATAAAGCGTTAAGATTATATTTTATATACAGAAATAAGGCTCTATGACGTGCCCTTCAGTATACAGGGAACCTTCTTGAAGTAGATACATGTTTTAATTGCCCAATGATGTAAATGCTGCCGTTGAATTTCAATAATGAAAGTGCGTCCTATCACTTGCTATTATCCCAATGTCACCCGAAAACAATAGCAAAATATGTTCAGTGAATATTACGCGGTTAGTTCATAATGAACAGTTAATTGCTGAGTAACCGAATCTGAATGTCACGAATTTCAGGTAAGCATAACTATTCCCTCATGTAAGCAAAACTAGAAGAATAGATGTTTAATCGCTGTTCCGTTTCCCTGGTGAAATCTAATTATTGTGATGCTGAAACACTACATAAGATAATACGTGTTTCGTTATCCTTGAGATGTGGCATGCATTGCTCACTGCATTATTTATAACTTCAGTTGATACCTTAATAAATTTTAATAATTTTTTTCTGTTTTTTTTCGCTTCTACTGTCTGATGACGTGTAAATTGTGATGTTTTTTATTTATGTAAATAAGGCGTTACGGAATGCTGGATTCAAATCGGAGCGTAGATACTTGGACAGATATTTGATTATTTTTTATTTTTAACTAAAAATACCTTTTTGAAATTGTTAGTGTTAATATATAAACTTGATTTAAGAGTTCAAGAAACGGTAAATTATTTAAAAAATTAGATCTAATTTTAAATTAATTTGAAATGAAAAATTATTAGTTTTATCATTATTATAAAAATTGTTAAAAAGTTTTTGAAGTTCAAGCGAAATAATAAATTATACGAAATATAATTGGTCACCGGTATCATGTTTATTAGATTATTTGTTATATTATTATTCACCGTAAATTATTAAATTATCGCATATAATTTGAAGTATGACGTATGAAATTTTCCGCTCTAAGTATATCAGTTATGACCGAGCGGTAAAAAGATGGGAGTGAAATATGAAGCGTGAAGAAATAGATTCATCTTTGCTATTTATGTTAACAAATGAAGAAAGACCAGCAGCTGAGAGAATAGTGCAGTCAGACTTTCTTCTTCTCGGTAAAGACAAATATTGGCCCAGAGAGCTTCTCGTATCTCGCTAGCGACTCAGTAATGCGTTACAAAAACAAACACGCCTTGTCTCTGAAGAAAAACAAAATGTCTGGCCTTGACTACATAAGCTGTTATGCACATAAATCTTTTGCTAGCCTCTTCATGCAGCTTTTATTTCGTCCTAGTCTTTTTTTTTTTTTTTAGTTATCATTTTTTTCTTAACTATTGTACATTAATCCGTTATGTAAACGTTATCTTTTACGTGATGATAGTACAATGTATTACGAAAGTACGATATTACGTTTACGTAGGTTTATACTAAGTAAACCTAATGAAAGGGAATTATAAGAACTACCTCTTGGCCCTTATGGGTGTAGTTGAATCACAATGTCCTGTGTGTTATAGCACATTGAAGATAGACAACTTTTTTAAGATAAACTTGTAGATGTTCAACTGCAAATGCATTATAATTAACTCTTAAATATTAATATTAATATTACAACAATTTTTATTTATTAAGTTAATATTATTATTTATTCTATACTTGTTGAATTAATGACGTAATGAAAGTTGTTTAAAATAAATTTTACTGTCGTATTAAAATAAGCTTATATCTAATAAAAATAATTTTAATGTATATAAAGACAAATGGAGCTACCGTATTTATTCGAGTACCCCCCGCCCCCGAATAAGACCCGCATCTCGATTTTCCGGACCTAAAATCTATAAAAAAAATCGAGTATATACCGGTATTTAAAAGTGCAATTGATATGATAAAAAAATAAGTAAATACGAAAATATTCAGAAAGTAAAGCATTTAATTCGTTCATTTAAATTACAATATTAATATTACATTAATAATTAATACCGTAAGTACTAGTTTAGTTCAGAATCACTAGGTCAGTAAAACGAAATGAAAGTATCATGTTGAAAAGGATCATTTCAATACACTTTTTAATATGGGATTCCATTTTTAATTAATCACTGTCACTGTCAATGTCTGTAGAAGAGTTACCGGTAGTCTCCACGTCGCTCTGCCAAAGGTGATCAACTTCACTATCATCAAGTTCATTAGATATTCCGCATTTTTTACAACTTTTCCTTACTAATTCCGTGGAAATACCTTCCCAAGCATCTTTTATCGAAACACAAATCTGGTTAAAATCTGGGCGTTTGATTTCTTCCTGTAGGCAAGAGAAAGAAAGTTTCATCAGCCATCCATTTATTATACAGTTGTTTTAATGCAGATTTGAACAGTTTATTAATGCAGACATCTAATGGTTGGAGTAGAGATGTCAATCCGCCTAGTATTACTTGGTCTGTCATACCCTTTTTTAAAATTTCTTTCACTTTATCAGTCGTTGCCCCCGATAACTATCCATTACTAGCATACAGGTATTTTTTTTATTAAGTAAATCTCCTGATCGCTTTTGCCATACACACCTGATCCAATCTGAAATTAAGGTTTCGTCCATCCAACCTGATTCCTGTGATCTGATAATAACTCCATTTACCTGTACGGTCGGAAGAGTTTTTCTTTTAAAACAATGTACGGAGGTAATTTTGATCCATCAGAAGTAATGCAAAGGTGTAACTACACCTTTGTTTTTCATTACCACCAGTGCGAATCGTAACACTTGTTTCACCTTTTTTGTTTACGGTTTTGTCAAATGGCATTTCAAAATATACTACGGGGGTTTGATCAACGTTTTCTATTTGAGAAGGCAAATTGCCTTTATCTTTTCTAAGATTTATTATTATTTATGAAAATGTAATATTTTTTGTTCATAAGCGTCTGGAAGTCGTTGAGAAATGGTCGTCTTTCGTATTATTGACAAATCATTTCGTGCAAAAAAATCGTCTTATCCATCCACAGCTTGCTTTAAAATCAACTTTATTCAATGATTTAGCGATTTCACGAACATATGACCGACACATTTTTGTCGTGATAGCATAACCGCATTTCCTTTTTTCTATAACAAAGTTAAACAATTGTTTTTCTGTCTGTGTATTTTGGTTTTAAGCCACGAAAAGCCCATTTATTACCAGTGCCTTTCACCAGAAGTTGTTTCTTCTTACGCCAGTCTCGAATGCAGCTTTCATCTACGTCAAATTTTCTTCCAGCCGCCCGATTTCCAATTTTTTTAGCCTCTTCTATAACATTTCATTTACTGTAAAAGATCGTAGACGCTGTCCTTTTGTACTCATTTCAATGCCGTAATTAAAATAAATCACCGTATTAAACTTTACAAGATAAACTAAACAGATAAAATGCACATAACCGTCCACATATACAAACAGTACAATGGCTATGGCGAATAGACAAGACGACGATGGGTAACTGATACTGCAACTGTAGCGTCATTAGAACCGGATGAAGCCTATACAGAATGAATCGGTTTTATAAAAATACCGTAACTTCGTTCCTATCGATAATATGAACAGGATGTTAATAATTAAGGATGTATTCTGTATAAGTGGCATCCGGTACCGATAAACGAATGCCTAATGTAACTATATATTTATGTGATTGAATTTAGGTACTTCTAAGAAAACGCTTACTTTACATAAATTATCCTGGCTAAAGGCTATGTTTCAAGAAAGCTTCGCACCTTATTTGTTCTCTCCAATTCCAAGAAAAAAAGTGCTGAGAGTAACCGAATAAATACAGTACTTTAATCCCAGATGAGCTATATTGTTTCCTGAATTTTAATCGGTTGTTTTATTTCACGTTTGTAGGAGGATACGGCAACGTATAAGAGGAATGGAGGAGGTGTTGTATTAAGTAGCCATTCACGATCGCCTTTTTCTCCGGTATTTGAAATGTTGTAATTAATACATTAACCATATTGGTAAGAGCGGTGGATCAACCATCTAGTCCTTTCATAACAACCAATTGTATTATGTGCAGGTCTGTTTTACGACCGAATTGGTTGTCAAATGCAAGCGGTAAAGACAAATTTTTGATGCTGTGTCGCACAAATCATTACTTGAGGACTCGAAACTTAACTTGTCAACTCTAGCTTTAAATGCTGACTGGCTTTTACATCTCAGCTTTAGTTAACTCTACCTTTAAAATGTAACATCGTATTGTCGAGCCTACAACCTAGAAAGTTTGGCAGAATGAATGTTTGATAATTTGAATAATAAGCTGTATCATGTTTGAATTCGGATTTATTTATTCCCAATTTTGAACGAAATAGAAAACAATAAAAATTTTAATCAATAAAATATAAATATCCAAAAATGTACTTACAAATAATTGAAATTTTTTTTTTTGGCCACACCTGCAAAATCATAGCTTCAGCGTAGGTAGAACGGTGTAAGTCGTGGTGCAAAGAAAGTCTGTATTAAAGAATTTTTATGTGACGTAATCCATAGGTCATTCAATCCCCGAAGAGTTTTGTTTCGCAGAGAATTGATTTTGCTTATTTTATAATTTTTTTAGCCGCCGTTATCAGTTTTAAATCTGAAGGTTTTACATGGCAGGGTAAACCGATTCTGGCAGAATATTTTAATGAATGGCTAAAGTGGTCTAAAAGTTTTAGTTTGTTAGGCACAAATTACAAATTAAGCCTATACTACTCGGTCCGCGAATAAAAATAATCGTGTAATATTTTGTAGTCCTGTTTTTTTTTACCTTTAATTTTTTTTAAATTTCTCTTTATTCCGTAATTAATTGTAATTAACTTTCTCGTTTGTGTAATTCTTATGTTGTTTATCTAGTATACTGTATAAGTTATACTGAAGTATTCTCATCGAATCAAATTTTGTAAGTCAAATTTTTGCAATTTTGACGTTTCCCTGACCTTCTCTTAGAAAAAACACAATTTTAGCATTAAAAAATTCCGGAAGGATGTATGTATCATTGTCTGCTTTTTGCTCGATTTCTCCACACTAGGTAGACTGACTTTAATGAAATTCGGCATGGTGATTTTGTTTAAGGGCCAATAATGTCATGTAATTTACAGTGGATGACGAAAAAAGAAACCTTAACTATATCGCAAAATTTAGTTATGGGGTAAGTGAATTTATTCACATAGTTTAAAACCGCTTAGGTAATTAAAATATTTACTGACGGTGTTTGCTCTTATTCAAACACGCTTAAAGTTTTCGGACAAAAAAACCTATTTTATTCTTTTTTGTCGTATCAGGACTAACCATATTCTTGTAAATAATTAAATGATTCAATCTCATTACTATGTCACTTTGGTTATGTATTCGGGCAATTTCATTCAGAATTTATGTTAATTTCACTTGTTTTCTCCGTAAGATATTGTTTTTCTTGAAAACGTTAATCTTAATTAACCGATTTTTTATGAGAATTTGTTCGTTAACTGATAAATATAGGTCATTGATGCTGTATTTGGTTTCAATTGGTCAGGCTGTTGGGGAGGAACGGCTGCAGTGGTTCTGGTATCTTAAAATTCTACTCAGATAATTTAACCTAAAAATAATGTTTTAACTACTTACGTATTTCATACTTTACATATTTTACACTTAATTTTTCTTCTAAGTAGTAGTCTCTCAAGAGCGTGGTCCTCGGTACTCAGTCATTGAAGTCTGCGGCTCTTTGTTTTAAAATTTTTATTTTTATTTTTCGTTTTTAAATGCTACATTTTTAAGTTTTCTGAGATGAAATGATGTTTAATTATTTCCTTCTATTTACTTTTTCATTTGACGCTTTTGAGTTGATTAACATTCTACGTAACTCTCTTTTCAGGTATTTCTTTCTTACTTATATGTGTACAATTGTCTTAAATGATTAAGTTTTCAGACTAGTGTTTGACAATTTTTTAAGAAGTCCTTTTTGTAAACTTTTTTTTGGTATTTACTTTTTCTTCCAGTTTTATCGTTTAGTTCTTTGTTTGTACGTTTATAAACTGTTGTAAGAGTAGTTATTTATATTCATTTCTATTCTGTTTATTCCTTGTTACTGTTAAGTTTATTACCAAAGATTGTTGGTTTATGGATGTATGTGTTTTTATTCTGTTAACTCCGGTACTAACATAATCCTTTTCGCTTTTTGTCCAGTTTAATTTCCGTTTGTGTTTTTTTTACAATGTTCCTTAAAACAAATTTTGCAAGTGTTTAAAGGATGTTACATTGCGTTTTCCTGTAAAAGAAATAATTATTATGAATTGACTGGATAAACGACATATTTATTCAGTTGAATCTGTATATTGATTAACCCATTTTAATCTTTGCTGTTAACAGTAAAGAGAAGGGCCTTAAGCCGATTCCTTTTAATTTAACGCTTAAACATGATTTTTAACACGTGGAACGCTCATTAAAAATGAATACTTATTAATATTATAGCGTTTAAATTTTCGCAACAGAAATTATTGTGTATTTGTAATTAGATTTATGATTCTTTTTTTACGGAAGAAATTAATAATCAAGAGCGACTCAAATAATCCCTCTTGTTATTCGCATCTTGCAAGATTTATTAAAAATTAAATTTTTTTTTGTTGACGAGATAACCATTAAACGTACAAGAATTTTAAATACATTTTGTTTCGGAATAGTTTATTTATAATAAATTTCTTTTCTCTTTTAATAATGAATTCAGAAAATTTATATTTTCTTCTAAAATGATTAGATTTAATTTATTCACATTTATAATGACCATAAATCTGTAAGGACTTAGTTAATCAACGAGTTAGTCGCAATTTCATAGCCGAGTTCGGCATAACGATGTCAAATCCTACTATTATTATAACGGTAGCACTGGTGACATGAGTGTCTAGTTTCTGTAGTGGAACGGTAATCGTAAATGTTCATGTGTCTGTAATTGGGTATCGATCCGACGGTGTTAGGTTCGTTAAGGGTTATACTGACCCTCGTCGGGATGCGTTTGATGCCGTACATTCGGATGTGACATGGATTATAAAGTATTAACCGTTACTTGTTACGCGATACGTTTTATAGTTCCCACATTCTGTGTTTATTTCACTTATATAAACTTTTGATATCGTTATTCTCATTGTGATATTTCAAAAATACAAAAACAATAAATTTCTTTGGAAGTGGTATAATTTTAAGCTGAAATTATATGAATTACGCACTAGCATTCAAATATAATACACAGTTATACCTAATAGTGTTAAGTGTAAATATTTTAACACTTTTAAGTGTTAAGTTTTAATTAAGTTACACATTATTTTATTATATACATCCACTTTATATCGCTCATAAAATAATTAAATCATACAGTTTTATGAAACTTTATTAAATTGATAGTTTAAATAAAAAACTATTATAAAATGTAGCGACTATACATCATCTCTGCATAACGGTTGTAATCGTAATTCGGATTCCATATAAATATATTTCATTTCAACAATAACTTTTTTTTTGTATTTTACAAAGTGTTTAAAAGTTAACAAAAATATATTTGTTTAAAGGTTATAATAATTCTTTGGAATAATGTATTTAAAAATGTCACGTGCACCTACGTTCAGTGGAAGTAAATTAATTTTAAAATCATTAGTAACATATAAATGGGGATAAAAATGAGTTAATTTTGTTTTTTTTCTAATCTTAGATTTTTGGCATTAGGTTGAATTATATAAATGAAAAAATAATGCCTAATCAAAGATTCGTTGTTACTCCAAAGAAAATATAATCTAAAAAAAAACCTAGAACTCATTCCAAACAAAACTTTTACACATCCGAAACTGATAGTAGAAAAAATATTTACTGTTCACTGAACTTTTCAATAAAAGCTGAAGTTCGTTTACGACGTACTTAAGCCAGAAATTACTCCGTGAAGTATAAAAGGAACTGTTATTTGCATCCTTAATTTAAATTGTAACTAGCCTGTCGGACAACGAGAAACGTACTTTCTGAGTGGGTTAAAAGTTAATAACCACTATTACAAGGAAAATTATGGAAATTATTGCGTCTTATGATAAAAAAGCTATTAATGATTTTCTAGAAAACCACAGAAATGTTTCCTTTTACAGGAGAGAAAAAAACAATTAGCGTATACAAATTAATGATTGAGGTTGTAGGATGTAGGCTGTAAAAAGGTACGTCGAAGTTAAACCAGAGAATAAACGAATGTAATAGTGCATCAACCATTGACAATTTTTTTAAATATATATATAGCGTTACAAAGTATAAAAATCTTGAATCATTTTTAAACCGTTAAATATAGAAAAATGAAATTTATCAAATGCTCTAGCAGGGTTGATAAACCCCATTTTTTTGTTTTTGTGTTGTTTTTTTTTTTAAAAATGCCTGCTCGCTGGATTTAATTGCTTCTTTTTTTGGATGCTATTCGACACTGAAATTTTTCTTTAATTTAGTTTTAGTAATTTCATGAATATTCAGTGCACAAAAATGTCTGAAATACTAGTACTTTTTTTTTAATCCCTACATCCCTGGGCCGGACATCCAATTAAGTATACTTGGCCCAGGGACGTGTCCTTCCGACTCTAAGGAGGTTTCCCCATCCACCGGCTTAACATCCGGCACGACGGGTCAACCCCCCCGGTTCTGAATCTTTTGTGCCTGCCTCTAATCCCCGGCGGGGGAAACCCCGCCTATGCCGTTCCTCCCCCCCCCCCAACCAGGAACCGGGTCTCGGTCATTATGCCTTGCCTCAAACCAAAGGTGCCAGCACCAAGGGTGCAAGTACCCCCAGAAAACCAACACCCTCGGCCGGGTCTCGGTCTTAACTTAACCCCTCGTGAAGGCTTTCCCATGGAGTCCCCGTCCCCTCACAGGAACCCCCGTACACCTAAGCATACGGGTCCTCCGAGACGGGGCTATCCATCCTTCCCTACACTTAGCACACTAGTAACCCCGGCGACGATATTCCTCCACCTTCGTACGGAGAACTGTTCTCGCGAAGTTTGCGAACCATTTCCAGTTATTTTCAGAGGCCAACATCTACTCCACAAGATTTCCCGTTACAATGCGTTCATCTACTAATCGTTGGCGGTGTTGCGCCCATCTATGGCACTCGAACAGCGTATGTTCGGCGTCATCTACGCCCTGACAATATTCACAAACAGGCGACTCCTTCTTACCAATTCTATTCAGATAGGCGCTGAAACAGCCATGGCCAGACATTAATTGGGTAATGTGGTAATCCATATCACCGTGACGCCGGTCCAGCCAGTTATCTAATTCATGTATTAATCGCCTGGTCCACTCTGTTACTGATGACTCGGTCCAGACCTTCTTCCACTCATTCCTGACCACCTCTTCTGCTTCAATTTTATTAAGACCAGCCGCCCTTAGCCTCCTACCTTTGACTTGTAGGTAAATTGGCGGAACTGATGCCAAAACACATAACGCGTTGTACGACATTGTAGGTAACCTGCCACTACACCTAATAGCGCCGCCCGATGCATACTTGTCAGTTTTTGTCTGACTAGTACTAGAAATACTAGTACTACTACCATGAGTTATGGACTCTCACTGTATGTGGTAATCACATTTTTAAAAAATACAAAAAAATAGTAACCAAAAAAATTATGATTGGATCATTTCATATGGATTGATACTTTTGTAAAAAGCCTCCTTTCTCGTCCTGCAAATTGGAAGGATATTCTCACTTATGGGCTTGAATGGTCAAAATTGAGAAGCCAGTTTAGGAGAGTAAAAGCCAAGAAATTAGTGAAAGTGTAAAAATTTCTTTATTTGAAAAAATACTAAATTTTCGTTATTTACAAGAGATATCTCTAAAGTAAAGACCGGTGGGAAATTTCTCTCCTTTTGGTTGGCGAACCTGTGCCATTCATGGTCACGCTAGTAACGTACACACTACATGTTGTCTGTAAGTTGTAGTGTCTTTGATTACGTGTGAGTTATTACGTTATAAAATGAATAGGAAAATCTATGTTACCGCTGACTGTGAAATACTTGGAATCATACGTTTTTAAACCATCAAAACGTTAAGCTAGCTGAAATCCATAGGCATTTGGTTGTTGAGTACGGTGATAATGTAATGAATGAAAGAAACGTCCTAAAATGGTGTGAAAGGTTTAGAAGTAACAGAATTAATGTAAATTTAAAGAACGTTCGGCGAGGCCCTCGATAATCACCGAGGACTTATTAAAACGCGTCGATGATGAAATCAGAAATGATCGTCGTTCAGCGATTTCCGACCTGGCCCCTGATTATTTTTCCTGATGTTTCAAGTCTGTTATCGGACGTATTATTCGAGATCATTTAGGCTTCAGAAAGGTTTGTGCACGTTGGGTGCCGTACGTCTAAACGGAACGTCACAAAAAAAACCGAAAGGGGTCTGCTTTGGAATTTTTAATGCGCTACACAGAGTAAAGTGATAAGTTCCTTAATTCAATTGTTACCGGCGATGAAACGTGGTTTTGTATTACTTGCCAGATAGAAGACGGCAGTAAAGTGGATGACTTCATCCTCAATCACCAACCAGACCAACAAAGGTCAAGCCACAGCTATTTGGACGCAAACTGTTTGCCAGTCTTTTGGGATCGCTTTGGCATACTGCTGATTGATTTCGTGTCACGTTGAACGACTATAAATGCAGAAGCCTGCTGCGAAACTGTATGTAAATTACGGCGCGCCATACAAAGTCGGCGATGTGGGCGGCTGACCGAAGGCGTCGTCCTGCTGTACGATAATGCACGTCAGCATGTTGCGTGTCCGACACGTGCTTTACTGAGAACATTTGAACGGGAAATTTACCACCACCCACCATATAGTTCGAACTTAGTTCCTTCTGATTGCCATTTGCTTGGGAAATCGAAAGAATTTTTGAGCGGTAAGCAAATCGTGGGTGACAATAAACCTAAAATGCTGTTAGTCAGTGCCTAAAAGGACTGGCGACAGAAGAATACGACAAGGGTATATTGAAGCTGGTGTGTCGCTACGATAAATGTCTTGAATTTATTTGGCGAGTATATAGAGAAGTAGTATAAGGCATTTAGTTTATGAGAAATAAAAATGATTTATAAAGTTTTCAGAAAAAAGTCTTTTACAATGAAATGAAATGGTCTTTATGTTACAGATAACCTCTGCTATATTACAAGCAAAGTTTCGATTCTTATATTTTCATTAAATCTCATTGGATGGGCCTACTTTTTATAGATACTTATAGATTTTAATTTTTATTAAAATTTAATTTTTATTAAAATTTTATAAGTATTCAAAGTTTTTCAGAGTAATACATTGATTAAATAATATCTGTATGAACCTAACTTTAACATCCTGTGTCAAAAGGTGAGATATAAAATGATGGGTTTTACTGGGATTTTTGGAGGGGGTCTTTAAATGGGTTGTTCATAAAAAAAGTTAAATTACAACAACCCTGGCTTCTTAAACGATTTATTATTCATTATGAGATACCGTCAAATCCCAACTACCCCGTGGGAGCAACAAAAACATTTCCTCAAAATGAAGACATTTGTAAAAAAAAAAATTTGGTTCAAAAATTATTTATTGGTAATCTTTCCTCATTGGTTATCCATTTTTAAACGTATGATTCTACTTTTCGTCTTATATATTTTTCAGCATTATCTTAGAAACCTCTTGAATCCTTTGTGATTCTGATATTTTAGAATCCTTGTTTTTTATATCTTTTTATTAATAATAAAGTCTTAATTTTGTGTTAAAATCGTTGTTCATGATATGATAAAAACAGATATCTGTTTGATGGCGATTACTACCCTACGTAAAATCATGTTCTTTGCTTTTAATAATAATCCCCCTTACAAAATATTTGATTTATTTTTAGCAAATGAATGCAACAATTTTCAAATCAAATACAGTGACCTAATTCTGTACTGTACATTGTAAATTGAAATAACTAATGAAAAAATATTATTTATTACTAATGAAGCGGTAAATATTGCCGTAGATGGTCATTACTGTAACTGTGGGTTTGCGGGGGCTCCCATTCAAGCCCTTGAGGACTAGGATCAAGGGGTGGGGTGGTGATCCGGAAGCGTCACAAGGTGGTCTTATCCTACGGGGTTGGGACGTGGGAAAGCGGGGCATCTATGTAAGGATTTCCCAACGGAGGCCAAATGTACTCTTTGTAATTCTCGGAGGCATTCTTTCGGGGGATGCGGCTGCAGGACTAAGACCAAATAATCAGGTGCTTTTCCTGTGTTTTGGGGTTGGAATAGCCCTGTCCAGGAGGGATGGGCCGCATAGGTGTTCCGCTGTTGGTGATTGGATAGGGACTTCCTTAGTGTTCCGATCGAACTTCGATGAGGGTGCAAAGTAAGACCGTTTTCCGGTGGGGATCCCTTTGGGGTTCCTTATTTGAGGCAAGGCGTCAAGACCGGAGTCCCGGTGGGGGATCTCTACGAGTTCACCTCATTAGAGGCATGGCGACTAATTAAAGACCGAGTCCCCGCTGTTTGGGGGGAACGTCAGTTCTCGACTACGCAGTTTGAGGCGATGGCACCCCCTGGAGCTGTGTTCATGCTTGTTTTCGGGCCTGGCTCCAGTGGGAGGAGGGATAAAAGCTGATGAATTAAAAAACAAAACCAAACAAAAACTAATGATTTCAAAAATAAATTACTTTTCAAAGTATCTAGAGCTTTAAAAAAACCATTCATTTCAAGTTACATTGTTAAAAGAGAGATTATTAGTTACTAATTCATTACAAATCCTACCTTTATTTTATAAGTTTTTAGTGTAATACTTAACTTTTAAAGCGATTATAAGGTTTAAAACTGTCAAAGTCGGTAAATTTATGGGAGTATATTATATTTAAGCTACACATAGAATGATTGCTAGGAGAGAAATTTGATTTGACTATAAATAAAAGTAAAAGAACGTTATTAAATATTGACAAAAGGAGGATATTAAGAAACTAGATATTAAGATAAGATAATATAACCCCATAATTTGCAGAAGTTTGTTTTTTGGATGATAAAATAAGAAATGATAGACAAAGGAAAAAAAAGAAATCAAAAGCAGTGGAAAAAAAAATTCTTCCGAAAAAAGTATTATAATTTTTATAATAAAAAAGCTATTTAAAAAAAATTCATTATTATAAACTTAAGTTTTTAATCTTATTCTTTAAAAGTATTTATTTATAGAGCAGAAGACAATATTCTTTTGTTAAACGTAGTATTAATTAAGAGTTAAACCATTATTACGTGTAGCCGACGGAGTTAATCTTTTGTTGGCTGCCAACCTCAGCCCACCCACACAGATTTGGACAGATTTGAACCCAGGTTTTACGGTTCAGATTAATGTTATTTATGTCTATTTAAGCATCCACCTGCTGGAAACTAAATTTTATGCTCCAGGTACCCTTTGTTCGGTTTATGTTTATTCTTTTGTGATAGTTTTTATCATCTTTAATTTTTATTTTTAATTCTTAATTACTTTAAACTAATAAAAAATAAACTTGTTTATACATTTTCATCTTATTTATTAATACCTTGTAGCGCCCGCGCGTGTATATATATATATATAATTAGTTTTAGAGATTTATAATTTACGCTTTATTTTTAAATTTTTTTTCATCTTTCCGAATGGAAAATTTTCTACAAGTAATTATTTCGAGTTATATTTTAAAAATTAGTGGTTAAGAATGGTGATATTCTTACTTCTAATGGAAATGCAAGTTATCTCGGTGAAAAATATTTCAACTTTTTCGAAAATTTAAACACGAAAAACTAGCAAAAAAGGGGTATTAGACAGCATTGTATAAAAGTAAATGTAACACCTATTTGCATAATCACGATGTTATCTTTTGTTCCTTTTTTTCTCTGCAGTATGTTTTTTTTTGCAATACTCAAGCCATTATAAATTATTTGATGCAAGAAAATTTCAATTTGTTTAAAAAACTATACGCCTAATTTTCTACTCATTTCCCCATTTTCTATATTTTTTACAGTATATTATTAATAATTTATTTAAATAACAGAGAGATAAAGGTTTTACGCCGGATTATGCACCGGAAATAATATACAAGTCTTCTAATCTCGGTTGTGTGAAGCTTATATGAAGATACTGTAGTTTTTGTTAAAATGAGAAGTGGCTTGACCACAGGAGTTCTAACTAATAGGATGTAAAATAGGGTTGTTGTCTGTCTCCAACTGTTAAATACATATATACGTATATATAAATATATATATCCACTCTATATATATATATATATATATATATATATATATAATATATAGAGTGTACTAAATATATATATTTAGTGTATATACTCTCGTGCACACTCTTTTATTGGAGCCTGAGAGTGGTGGGGCCGCAGTGCCGCTATAGTGGGAGAACTGCGCGGCGGGAGTGACGCTTGTACCAGCGCGTACGTATACTGTGCTCCAGATCACATCTGTGCTGCTACCGTCGTCGCCCGCCAATATATAATTAGGCATATATTAGTGTATGTTTATATATATATATATATTGTGGATACTTAAGGATTGGAAAGAAACGATACATTCTGGGATAAAAATGGATAAATTGAATGGTCTCCTCTTGTATACGAATGATAAGGTTATGGTGGATGATAATCTACAAAAATCTGTTTTTAAGTTGCAGCAGATTTATGCTGATTAGGAAATGAAAGTAACAGCTGATAGTTCAAAGACAATGGCCTTTTTGGGTCGGCATCCTTTTAGGTCTAGGATAGTAAATAAATGACGTCGTTATTGAACAAATATCGAATTTTTGTTATCTTGGTTGTGACATATCATTTTAAAGAACATTGAAAAATGAACATTTTGACTTAAAAACTCTAGTATTCAACTCTAACGAAAATACCAGCCAATTAATATTTTCATAGCTAGTTTCAGAAGTGGCCTTCAGTATCCCACAAGCAGTGGTCTCACCGAAAAGTAGATCGTTTTGATGTTGGACAGTTCCCTAAATTTTATTTTATTTTTTTTAGTGTATTGTTAAGGAATTGTGTAAGAGGTATTGTAATTAAGGTATTTTACTGATTTAAGGTAACTTTATTGGCCTTAAAATCTTAATAATAACAGTAAAAATAATCGCCGTGTTCAAAATTCTACATCTTACTTTAGCTAAAACAAACTATTTTTTATACTTTTTTTTTCATGATTAGTAATGTAACATAGTTTTTTTTATTAACTCATTAATAATGTGTTTAATTTATTTATTATGCTAATGCTTCACTTGGTATAAATTTTCCAGACCCTAATTGGAAAACAAATCCAGGGAACCTTTCAGTATTGCAGAATTATAGACGTTGCCATATCTGCCTCCGAGCTTTCAGTAATTTTGATTAGAGGAAGTTTTTAATTTTTTTAAATAAGAAAATTTGATAGGTCGTAAGGACAAATATCACTTTAAATGTTGTCACTGGGAGTGCGAGTTTTATTTCAAATTCTATTCCAGATAATGTTCAAATTTTTTCTTATTTTATTATTAATTCTTTTTTTCTGTTGATTTAATTCTTTTACTGTAGTTAAGATGCCACATTTTTTCTTCCTATCCATGAAAATATGATGAATAAATATTTTATTTTATTTGAGTGATATTTTATTTATTTTTTTTAAAAGATAAAAATTTATTATTTTTGATCATAACACGGCAACGAATGTGATCATGAACTGTTTTAGTTTATTTAAACATGCGTTATCCAGAATAACACGAGTTAATTATAAATTCTTCTAAGCTTTACCCATTTACGAGATGTAACGTTATTTTCTCTCTACTTTCTTGCATTTCTTATTTTTATTCGGTCTAAGATCGTTAAAGTGAACTGAGAAGTGATGGGAAAATTAAGGGCAG
Source organism: Lycorma delicatula (assembly GCF_047948215.1). NCBI lineage: Eukaryota > Metazoa > Arthropoda > Insecta > Hemiptera > Fulgoridae > Lycorma > Lycorma delicatula. Next base: position 156,348,024 of record NC_134456.1, on the reverse strand, counting down.
CTGTGCACTTGATTGAATCTGGATCTTTCGTTCGGTTCGTTTTACTCACCGAGTGGAACGGTTAGCCGATGAAATAGACTAGATGGAGTGTATCGGTCGGTATCCGCTGGCTTGTGTTGCGGTGATTCTAGTAGAGCTTCGGATTAAAGCTCGTGTTTGCCTCTTCGGTCACATTTCTATTCTCACACCCCTTTACATGTTTTGTCGGAGATCGGCTCTCTTACCACGATGACCGCTACCAGTCACAGCGAATAAGCGGGAAAAGGGGATGAGAAAATTTCTCTTTGTTCGCTTGCTTGTGGTTTACTACGCAACATTTTGCTTTTCACTTGTGAGCTTACTTAACTACGCTGTGATCAGATTTACTAAAATTTTCTTTACATAAGGAAAGCTGATTTTTCCAGAAGATGATTCTTCATGTAGTTTGTCCCTTTTTTTATAGTATATTCTTTTCTGAACAAAATCTAGTAGACAGTATATTTATTTAGTCTTAATATTTCTATAGTGGTCTTCATTTCTACCCTAAGTGTCATATAATTTGACAGGTGATTAACGGAAAAAAAATTGTACAAAACAATTTAATTACACCGATGGAATCTTCAATATTTTCTCCGTAAAACCTACAAAACAACATTTGCTTGCCTTTCTGTTTTTCTTTTATTGGCATAGAATATCATAAAATTTAGACGGCCATAAATAATAACTGACTGCGATAAAAATTTGTTATTGTAATATCCTGTTTGTCTAATCCTTATTTATTATTCCGTCGAGTACCGCCTGAATTAAACAGTTTTTAAAACGTCCATGAAGTTTTTGATAAATAAAATTACGGACTTAGATTTGAGACTACTTTATGAATTAAAAAGACGCGCGTGGTACAACAGTTCTGACGTTCAAATAGATACAGTATCAAGTGAGAAATACTTCAAAAATATCCTAGTGAACGTTAACAATGGTTTCGAGGTATTTGAATTTGTGTCCTCGCTCATCAAGTTTCTGGTCAATTGTAAGATGACATATAGGGATTAATCTTTTGCTATTGACCATAACTTTTGTTTTATTTACATTAATGACTGTTTTCGTGGCCAGTCAATGTATTTTGTGAATGAGGTACTGTAAACTCTTCCGACTGTCTGCAAAAATTACAGTGCCGTCCGCATACCGAATGTTGTTTATCAATCGTCCATTCAAAACAACTCCCATTAATTCATAGATATTTGTCATCTAAGCCAGTACCTTTTAATTCTTCAATCACTTTCTAATGCTGCACTCTGTTAAAGGCCTTCTGATAATCCATCCATAAACAGATATAAGTATCACAATTTATGTTTCTGCATCGTTGAAATTATACTTAAATGCTGAATAGAAGGCTTCCCTTTTTCCAATTGCATTCCGGAATCCAAAATGTGTAGGAGATATTTGTTTTTCACGGAACTTGTACATCCTTTTGCGAATGACCTTCAAAAACGTTTCTACAAATAGCTCATAAGGGTTATCATTCTGTAATCGCCGTGCAATTTCGCTCCGGCTTTTTAGGTAATGCAATGAATTCAGACATCGGCTACTCACGAGGAATATTGCTTGTGTTGTAAATGTGATTCAACATTATAGTCAACCACTACATACTTTCCTTTTTGGGAAGCAGCTACTATATTTATTGTAGTCAGGGCCTGAAGCTTTGCCATTTCTACTTCTGCTGTTCTGTGAGAATACTCGATTCCGTTTTGCAGTTTCTTTGTGGTCGTTCTGGCCGATTATCATGAGACCGTTGCTGTATGTATCCTTTCCACGCATGCTTATTTTCTTCTGGTCGATAATGACGTTCCCCTTTCTCTTCACCAGCGTGTTCGCTATCCTTACTTTATATTTTCCTGTGAGCTCTCTAACTTAACGATGAATGTTGAAAGTGCCATATTTTAATTGTATTTCTTCTATTTCAGCACGTTTCCCCTGCATTTCGTTTTCTTTCGTTTCTCTTATTTTACTCCTAGTCGCCTTGTTGATGCTTTTATATTCATCAGGGTTGCTTATTTTCAGTCTTCCTCTCCATCATTTCGAAGATCTCAGTCATCTAGGTCTTCTTTCTGGTGAAATCTGATTTCAGGAGTTCCTCTTAATTGATTCCACTGTGCATAGTAACTTTTCAACTTTTCCTTCCGTGGTCCGGCTATTAGGTGCAGTACTTATTACATTATTTAGATGCACTTGAACTTAATATCTTGTGGAGAATTGCTTAAGTTTTCGTAAATCATACTTTGTAGTCACTTTCTTAAAGTTTTCTTCAACCTAATTTTAAAAACACCAACTAAAGGATTATGATGAAAGTGAATATCAGCGCCAGAATACGTTTTTACTGAAGTACAGCTGTTCCTGTATTTTTTATTTTACCAGGAGGTAGTAAATTTGGTTTCTGATAACGTGTTCAGATGAGTTTCTAGGAAACTTCTAGGTGTGTAGATATCTTGATGGGAAGGTAAATAATGTGTTTGTTATTAAAAGTCCATGTTCAAAGCTGTTGTTTTCTTGTATTTCTTTCATCAAGACTGGATGGGCCTATGAAGTCACCGTCAGAGCCTTTCCAACTTTGGCATTAAAATCTCCAAGTATAATTGTGAAATCTCGTTTTAATAATATTTTCAAGACATCATTGATCTGAGAGTACAGTTATGCTACTTCGACATCACTCTCATTTGTGGTTGGAGCATACACTTGGGTGATCCACTCGTGCAGATTTTGAATTTATTGATCTAACTTTGGAGTCTGAGGTTGACGCAAAATTTGTAAAACTCACTGCAACTGATTTAGACAGAAATTAAAGACAGATTAGACAGTCCCATTCCAGAATGGAACTGTCCACTGGATGTCCCGGAATATTACACTCGGTGTTCATCTATCTCATAAGAACCTGATCCCGGCCAACGCACTTCATGCACACCCATATTCTTAATTCCCATCTCCATTTCCAGGATTGCATTGTTAACTTTTCCAGCTTGTGCCATTGTACGTACTTTCCATGAATATATTCTAATACTATTAGTGAATGAAAGCTTCTCAATCACATCTATGTCCAAAACTGCCCCTCCTCCTGAGATCCGAATAGGGGACTTGAAACTCCGGAAACATTTATTTTGAACACAGCCATGGCGTGTTACTAGAGGATATCTTTAGATCATTAATGCAGTAATTCCTCATTTCTTTCTGTATTCTCGTGCTGTTGGCCGACCTGCAGCTCATCCGCCTTCTGGAACAATTTTTCACCTCAAGCGCAAGAGCCCTTCCTTCTAACCGCTCATCCATCTCTGAGGAGGTTGTTGGTTCTTGGTAAAACGGGGCTTCCTATTCCCGGACGATACTCTATCCCTGCGACCGTTAGCCGCTTGCATATATAATACTTCTGCAAACGATGCTCCCTTTTTACTACAGGAAGGTGAATTTCAGGATTTTCCCTTTGACGAGTCTAGGACCGTATGGGCATTTCCTAGGCTGTCCAATACTATTCGATAATTAGGAGTCGAAATAGTTTTTTGATGTACATATTTTAATCTATCTTGTTTATTAGGATTTTAAACAAATGTACAGATTAAGGATTATAAAGGAGTGATATGGTATCACTGTGTTGAAGTCCCGAATGAATTCAAGATAATTTTTATTCTTTATTTTTCCATTTTTTCATATTAGAATTATTCCTCTTAGTAACACACGAATAAAATTTCATCCATGGTTTTAAGAGTAGTCGACTTTCTATAAAATATGCAGTCCTAGTAGGACTAGTGTTTTTCACATTTTATCAAAACATTTGAAGCTCCGATAAGAATCTGTAATGCCCGGAGACAATAGAACTGAAGTCCACGTAGAGTACTTTTAAACGGTAATGATAGATACTGTATTTTAATTTTTTTCTAGATTCTTTTTGAGATTAAATCTTTTTCTACTGATACCAATACGTGTTGTTATAATCTAATAATTTTTGTCTTTTTCTAAATATTGCTCAATTTCATGATCTTCATTTACATTTCAATACAGATCAATATTATTCTATTTATAAAACGTACTGAATTATTAAATATGTATGTCCGACCCTATGTAATATACCTAAGGTCTATGATGAATAATACAGCAATGAATTTTAAATATGTATTTTAATTACTCCTACACATAAAATGGAATAAAATAAAATATATATTTTAATTTTTTTTCGTAAGCCTAATCTAAATATTATTATATAAATATATTAATTATTTATTATTCATTATTTTCAGTACTTCTCATTTGTACTTTTTAAACATTATTTTTTTAATTTTAAACAATTCAAATGATTTTAATATGCTATGATTTTATAACATGAAAAAAATGTGATATGGACACCACATGACTTGCTTGTACGCCTATTAAATTATATGTACATATTTTTTTAAAATGAAAAGTACATAAAATTTTATTTCTTTAATAACTTTGATATTTTTTCCTAATTTTTTTAAATTGTTATTATTGAATTATTATTTTCGTAAAAATGTTTTTACAATCTTAGGTTAATAAACTTCATTTGGCTATAACTCTGGAACCGATGAAAATAAATACTCTTATGATATATCATTGAAAATCTCTCAATGATGGTTTAACTGCAGTTAAGAAACGTGGACAATATTGATTTAGTCGATTGCAATCAAATGGGGAGGTGCACAACTAGATGTTACAGCAGTCCTAAATCCAAAATTTCAACATCCTACGGTTAATCGTTTTTGAGTTATGCGAGATACATACGTACGTACAGAAGTCACCCCGAAACTAGTTAAAATGGATTCAGGGATAGCCAAAATAGATATTTTCGTTGAAATCTGAAAACCGAAAGTTTTCGCGATCACAATTTTTACTTCGTAAAAGGAAGTAAAAAATGATAAAAATTTCGAAATAATAAAAGTATTAAAAAAATTATTCTTTTATAATTTTTTTTATTTTATATAAATATGTTAATTATCTTAAATGACTTGGATTTTTTTGTATATTTACGAATAAAAAAAATGACTTTACCATTTTCTATATCTTTTTCCCTGATGTATTCTTACAAATAGACGAAGGTAAACTGATACGGATAGAATGTATAAGTTATGTGTTAAAATACTTTACTGTTAAAAGACATTTAAAACACGTTAGTGCAGCCTGATCGGGTCGGACAATAATATCAATAGTTTTTTTGCATCTTGAGCGAAAAAAAACGTTTGGAAAAATTCTTATTCAAAGCTGATTTTATTATGATTAATAAATTTTTTGGAGTAGCTTAATTATATTTAAAAAAAAATTGTGAAGCATTTTTAGATATGATTTTTAAATATCAGTCATATTTTTAATGAATAATAAAAGTTAGGGCTGTGTTTTAGAAATTCCATTTTTTCATCGTATTAGGTTAAGATTGAGATTATATTAGTGCAAATATAGTTATATCTGCTAATTACAACTTTTTTTTCTCTTTCAATTATTAATGTGCAATTGAACTGTAAGTAGTTTGTTAATTTTAATTAGCTTAAAAAGATTTTAATCTGAAAATCGCCACATTTACTTAACGACAGGTGCTGTAGTGATAATAAAGTAAACTATTGTAATTGCATAAATAATATGCGTTTGATTAACATTTTTTTTTGGTTTTTTTCGTTTTGTTACAAGTCTTCTTAATATTAATACAGTTTTATTATATCTCTGAGTACCTACTGTTTTATTAATAAATTTCCGTTACTTTTCCCCTTTTTCTGTTTAGCCTCCGGAACTACCGTAAGGTATTACTTCAGAGGATGATATGTATGAATGTAAATGAAATGTAGTCTTGAAAAGTCTCAGGTTGACCATTCGTGAGATGTGTGGTTAATTGAAACCCAACCACTAAAGAAAATCGGTATCCACGATCTAGTATTCAGATCCGTATAAAAGTACTACCTTTACTAGGATTTGAACCTTAGAACTCTCGACTTCAAAATTTGCTGATTTGCAATGATGGGTCAACCGCTGGACCAACCCAGTAGGCTACATATCAATTTACAATTCCTATATATAATACCTAATAACGTACCGTAAATATTTATTTTAATTGTAAAAAAACAACAAAGATATTTTTTTTTAATGAAAGATTGTTTATTGTTCTCAAATGTTTTGAAAAACAATATTTTTAATGTCTCAGTATTTTTTTGTGTTTATTAATTGAAGGAAAGAAATAATTATATCTAATTTTAATTATTTATGACAAGTAGTTGTAATTTTTTTATTAGCATGAGGTCTTTTTTTCTTGGATGTTAATATTTTCTAACGTTTTAATTTTACAAAGTTTTGATCTCTTTTTATTGATGGAAAGGAAGTATAGTATCTTATTGAAACTCGATTCTACCTTTAGATATAATACAGATTTTACTAGTTCCTCCCCTCAAAAAATATGCTACTGTAAAAAGAATAGATTAAATATTCCAATATTTAAATTTTTAGTTAGAATTGAAATATTTGAAGACAAAGAGACCCGAACATTTTTGGGCGTAATTTAAGTTTTTTTCTGAATTTAAAATAGGTTGTATAAAAAAAATATTAACATATCGCAAGAATTTGTTAATAAACGCCGAGCCATGGGAACGGGGATGTTTATAATTTGAGAGGTAAATGAACCTGAAACATTTAGATAGTAAAAGTTTTTTTTAATTTTTCTGGTGACAGGATTAATATTGAGAAAGATCTATCACTTACATCAGGGTGGGAGAAATTCTGTTTGGTGTTACGATTATTTGGAATCTTTTTGACTTCATACACGCTTCTGGACACGGTAGTTCAGTGGATTAACGATTTTCCCAAAATCAGATTCTATTGTTGCGTTACGTCCGTAACCTAACGGTTGTTGGCCGCTCGATATGAGTCAGAAGTCAAGGGAAACGGTATACCACCATCAAGAATTAATAGTATCCTGTACTAGAATTACTAGGAAAAGCGAATAGTAAAATGATTTCATCAGCGAACCAAATATAAAATTTCAAATCAGCATTTCATAAACATTGTAATACAGGACGATATTCACTTCGCTCTATCGCAGGGATATTGGTTGGACAGTGAACACTATTACTCTTAAAGAAAACACCGTTGATCAGTATGAATCTTTTACGTCAGATCTTTTACGAGTATACAACCATAAAGACAGAAACAGATAATATGAATTCATAAGAAAAGGAGAAATTTATTATTTATCTGTGTTTTAATTATATTACAAAGAGCCAAGTTAAACTCGTATGTGCACCGGAGTGTAACATACTATATGGTTTGTGATACTAGAAAAGTACTTAAAAAAAGAAAAAGAATGTATTTTTTCGAAGTACTCTACTTGTGCGTTTATTCACTGTTTTAGACGATGTTCCCATTTCAGGAAACAGACCTGGAACGCTTTTTCTTGATTAAATTTAAGTACTTTTTTCACATTATTTTGGATAGCGGCGATGTCAGAAAATGTTATACGTTTATTGTTCCTTTTAATTTTGAATAGCTAGAAATCAAAGGGGACTAATTCGATTTCTACCAGATCCAGGAGCGATACCAGATACCTGGGGGTCGATAAACTACCAAAACGATCTAATTCGGCGATCAGATATTTAATTATAAACTCTTTAACGTTGGGTGTACTTCGGTATTGTGCGTGCTCCTAATGGATTGCCCACTTTTCAGGTCAATTCGGGCTTTTTTCTCCGTACTGAATCTCGTTTTCATCGGCTTTTAATCGTATGTTAGATTTCATATCTTTTCTTTGTTTGTAGGCTGTATAATTCCTGGCCGTCATTTATGTTTCTCGTAGGTTACACGGGGAATTTGTTATTGTTTTGATAGTAGCTAATTAGTAGATCGCTCGATTGACTTGATTTCGCATGCATTAATTAAAACAGGTGTGAACGTGGTAACGATCTAATTACCTCAGTTACTTGTATTAAGCCGTCGTTTCAAGAGAAATTATCGCATCTCTACATATACATAAATCGGTAATTAAAAAATATCCGTTTTTCTGCGTCAAAAAATTATAATTATTTGAGTAGTTTCTCCGTTCATTTAGAGATTATTATATCTGTATGTTGTGAACGAAATTTTATTAATACTCAGATCAATTGTTTTAACAGTTAAAAATAATTAGATACATAGCAATATCTTACATTGCAAGTAATTAATATTAGGTGGTATATTTTCTTTTTTTCTGTTTAAATATTAAGAGTCAGGATTCGTTCATCTTAAAGTTTTTTTGTTTTTTTTTTACATAAGAACAATTTAATAATTTAATTCTATAAGTCAACAGAAACAAGTTGAATTTCACGATCGACAGTGAAATGAAACCTTTTATTTTATTTCTTTTGAGACCAAACAGTTGCCAGTTTATTCCCGAGGGTGTAAAACCAATCATTCTTTTTTATTACAGTTTCAGTAAATACACTTTGTATTTCAACTTGTGACAAATAACTATATAAAAACAATTTACCACGCTTTTGTTCTTCAATATATGTATGAAAGTAAGTGTGTGTGTGTGCATGTGTGGATATATTTATGTATATATTTTTTTTAATAGATAAATATTTATATACATGAACAAAGTAAGACTTTTTTTCATGTAATTACCAATCTGCGCCGATTAGTATGCTATTTGGTTAAGATAACTCTTCTATTACGTTGTGATTTTTTTGTATTCAAAAAGATTTGTTTTTTTATTGATTAATTTTTTGCGATGTATTTCCGGTAAGAAGTATAAGAACTGCTTTCTTATTTTATTTCTATCTACTTAATTCGTTTACTTTTTCGTCTAGTTCTTTTTCAGTTCCTATTGGCCGCAATTGAAAAACATTTTTAGGTTTTATTCCTTTATGTGTATTGGAATCGGCGAATTTTTCATTTTGAATTGTAAATAGAGAAGCACACGAGTAGTTAGCGCGCATTGTTGATTGTAAGCCTATTTAATGCAAGATCCGCCTAACGTTTTTTTTTCTTTCATTTCATTTTATTTTTATTTGTTTTTCCTTTTAGTAGTAATCTTCCATTATTGTATCGGTAACATTTAAATATTACTGAAAGCTTATTTTAGAAACGTTTCTTCTGTATCCACTGTTTATGTGTTTACTTATAAAATTATTACTTTTTCATAAAATATCTCCTTATGAATTTTACCATTAAAAGGAAATAAAAAAAATCCTTTTCTCTAAGAAACTGCGAGACGCATTAAAAATTGAAGTGTTTTGTTTTACAGTAGCAACCCATTACCCTTTCCATTCTTTTTTTATCCTAATGACACGTTTTGTATAAAGTACATTGTGATTCTTTTCCTGTATTTTTCTAATTTACATATAATACATTTCAGTTCTCAAATACAAATAAATATATGTAATTTTTAGTATTTGATAATGTTATAACGAAGAATAACAAAATCTGTACCGAATGGAGTGAGCGTTACTTATAGAAAGTTAATTTAATATCTAAGTTACGTTGTGCCAAATTAAATAATATTTTTATGTAAATTGAAGATGGGAAATCTGTTATACGGATGGTTATTAGGAATTTAGAAAATATTGTGAAATTAAAAATAACTATTTTGTTGCTACACTGATTACTCATTATCCATTCCAAAGAAAATTATTTTATAGCGATAAAGTATTGGTATCATGTTGCCAATTCGTCTCGAAAACGAATGTAAATTTGTTTGAAGAAGTAGTGGTTATACAATTAAGTAGAACACCTTTTTTGGGGGAAATAAAGGGTTGCATTAATTACATTTAAGATGTCATACTTTAAATCCCAATTAATTTTCCCGGTCATTGTAGAACATTTCTGATTGCAATTCAAAAAGAATGTATATGTGAAGTCATAAAAGTTGATTTTGTTCTCTTTAGAAAAAGTATGTTATTTTCACTTTAAAAAAAATGATTGGGTTTAGTTTAATTATTGTACTTTTCACGATAAATTATGTTTATTTTCATAATTATAAATTATGAAAATAATATTTTTATTAGTACCTTTCTTTTATATCAAACTTAATTGATATATTAAATCTATTTATTTTTTCCTGAGTAGAAAAGATTCGGTTCATTATTTTTTGTATTTTGTTAAAAAATATTTTAAAAAGCTGGTATAGATAGTTATGCAACTTTGGCTAACAAAGAATTCTCCCTCGACAGACCATTACATAGTAGGAACATTAAATTATATAAGCATGGAAATCAGTATCTAAATATATAAATAAATGATTCTACTTCGTAGAGTAGAATCCTCGAGTAAAATTTTGAGAAACGGAACCCTGTTAACCGTATCTTCTGCATTCCCTTGATCAATTGTAATCAAAATAAAATGGCATCAGTATCCACTAATCAGTTGTTTCATAAAAATTTCATAAAAATAAGTTAATCCAGTCTGAGATTATCAAGTCAAAACTAATGAAACAAGCAAACAATTAGGTTGATTCTCCCTCACTCTTGAATCGCCCAAATATATAAAAACCAAAGCCTATTTACTATTCTTAATGGAATCATCTGATCGGTGCGGAATGTGACTTGAGTCCAAAAATAACGAGAAATAAGTGTCTTTTGTCTTCATCATTTTATGGGTCTTTTAAAAGACCGAATATGAAGTATCTTAGCTACGTAAGGAGCATTATATTATGTGAAAAAAATCGACTTACCCTTTTAGTTATACTTTGAGATGCGGGACCCATGAGGTCTCGTAAACATAAGGTACTGTGTAGCTGAACGATGTAACTATGTAACAGGGTGTAATAGTAATAGGATATTTTATAAATGAAATTAATTTTTCCTTTTATTTACTTAAGAATTTTATTTTTTTACTTGTTCTTATATATATTAGGAATTTAGTGAAAGTCTGTTTAATTAATTTGTTAAATAATGCCCTATTTTGTGTATTGTTTGCTAATTAAATTTTTATTTCACAAATCGTGTTAATTTTAACGGACAAATTTTTACATGTTGATGAAAGTCTGTAATTACTTTTATTCTCCTCAACTCGTCTTTATCTTGTTGCTTACCAAATTTTATACTTCTTGTGTTCTTCTCGCGTAATCTCACATTTTATGGAGGTGGAAATATGTCAGTAACGTATGAAAAATTTCATGTCTAACCGAATATTCGAACCCGACACCTTTCTGATGAAAGGTTGAGACGCTACCATTTCGCCACTGAGATTTGCATTAAGATCATCGAATTTTTAATGAAAGATTATTTAAATAAATCTTAGCTTTTTTCTCCATTTATTGTGTTCAGAGTTTTATCGATTGAAATATCGGGGTTTCACATCTTATTTATTACTCGGAAGATAGCGTTCAGTGAAAATTCCAAATAAATTTTCGTGCGAAAAAATGAAAATCTTGCCATTTAGAGGTTAGAATCACTTTCTGAAAAGTGCATTTACAAGTGCATCCTGAACTTGTAAAAAAAAAAAAAAAAACTAGTTTAACCTACAAAAATCTGGTTTAATTTGAAGAAAAAAATTTTTGACTTGTATTTTGAGCTAGGAAATTCCAAAAATGTATTTTGCGTTAAGAGATTTATATGATAATACTAAGAATTCAATTGCGTGAACTGTCCGGTTGGAGTTTAAGTTATTCTTATTTTTTTATAAATAGAAAACAGTGAAAAATTGATATAATGGGTTCAAGTTAAACAAAGACGTTGAAGCCTATTCATCTCAGTTTTGCTTGAAAGGAAAAGTTAACAAGAAATCAAATCGCATCTTAACTGTTTAGATTTAATTTTAATTATCTATAAATGACATAGATAACGCTTTGTCCGTAAAATTAAAATTTTTGGGAGTTTATTATTGTTTTATTCCCCCCCCCCCCCGGAGCAGGATCCGCAATTAAGCATTTACTCGGTTCCAGGGGGTGCCATCGCCTCAAACTACCTCGTTGGGAACCAAAGTTCCCCCAGCTAACCGGGACCCCAAGGTATCCCCCCCCACCAGGACTCCGTTCTTGACGCTAGCCTCAAATGGGGAACCCCATAGGGATCCCCCTCGGGAACTACGGTCTTGTTTGCCCCTCCCCCCACCATGTTGATGACACAAGGGAGTTCCCGTTCAATCAACGAGAGTGATAAATAATTAATAAAATAATAAATAATTAATAATAAATAAATTATTTATAAATGACATAGATAACGCTTGCTTCGTAAAATCGCATCAGTTATCTACAAAAGTAAAGTAAAAGTTTACATTAAATCGATGATATTTCGAGAATAGTTATTCTCGAAATATTATATCACCGAAATTATTTGGCTGTACCGTATGTTCCAGAAAGCGTTTGTCATACTTTGCGTATTTTTCACAGAAAAATATTGAAAAGCATCTTATCAACATAAGTCTGGAAATGTTTTAATTTCGAGTTACGGCTAACGAAAGATTTTCCCCAGTCTTCTGCTCGAATGGTCAAATGATGCTGTGCAGTTCTAATCTATAGACACATACTATTTAACTAAAACTTAATTCGGTTTAAATTACATAATATTTTTTTCAGAATTAAAGTCAAGGCAATTTAACAAAATAAGATTGCTTCAACATCTTAAAAAAAGCCTGCCTTTCAACTCCGTTGTTTTGGTTTTATAACAGTTTTTTGGGAAAATACTTTGTACAGTTCAGGGTCATATATTTTTCCTATTTTGTATGTACGATTTCTCCCAACACCGTTATACTTTATTAATAAATTGTTTCCTAAGACTTTTATTATTATTTGACGTTTAGGCCGATTGACTAAAAATCCCACTTTTTTGGCTCTAACTCAGGTTTTTGTGAACCGATTCGCTTGAAAATCAATAGAGTTCTATTTCCAATAGGTTTACATCATCCCTCTATGTTTCGTCAAAATCGGTTAATATTTACTTCCTTAGAGCGGACGAAAAAATCTTATACATTTATACATACGTAAACATATCTGAATCGTGTTTCACACCGACATCCCCTTTAAAAATTTGACCGGGCGCAGTACCGATTTCTACAAATTTTTGGAAATCCGTTAAAAAAATAATATTTATTGTATTGTTGTCAAATATTTAAGTTTCTGTGTTAGGATATCAAAACTTAATGAAAAAGAAGCATTTCTAGTGTCGTATAGTTAAACAATTAATTTAGCACATATTATCATTTATTTAAATATTAATATGACAGTATAAATAAAAGTAGTAATTCCCTGGTATGCTTCATCAGTGCTACATAACTTTTATACAGAACAGTTGAAAAGCATCAAACAGTTTCTCTTAAAATAATTTATTCTTAAGAAAGTAAAAGGAAATGTAAAAGAGTTGCGCCCAGTAGAACGAAAAAAATGCTGAAAATTTATCCAAAACCCTGTTTTTTGGCTCTTAATTCTGGTTCCTGTGAACCGATTCCCTTGAAAATTAATATTTCTATCTCCAATAGATTTACATCATCCGACCAAATTTCGTCAGAATCTCTTAATACTTGCGTCCGGTAGAGCGGGCGAAAAATCTTATAAATACGCGTATATGCATATAAACATGACCGGACGCACTAGCGATTTTCACATTTTTTGAAGTCCGCTAAAAAGAAGTGGAATTTTTTTTTAAGTAAAAGAGTATAATAATTATTTTTTACTGACAAATGAAGCGGCATTTTGTTGTTAATTTACATAAGTTTAATTTCAGTATGTTTAATGTAAAAGGTAGAATTTGTTTTTAATTTTTTTATGTTTGCTCTTAACTCTTATTTTCCCGTTTGCTCTTACTTTTTGATTCCTCACTGTCTCTCTCTTTCTGACGTAGTTTTAGAGTGATAAAATTAAATTACGGAAAATGCCAGTTATCACACTAAGATACTTTGAAGTTCATTTGACAGGTGTTATTTTCAGAACCATCCGTTGTAGGTATTGGTTAGTAAGAGTTTTGTACGCAGTTTGTTCTGTTTTGCGTATATCCGACAGCTTTTCACTTGAGTATTTAAATTTAGATAAAAGTTATTAAATGCAATTTATTAACCACCTTTTCTTTCCTAATTTTCCAGTATTTTATTTTGTCTTCTGCCGTTTAAAATAAATGCTACCATTTAAATTAACACTTATCCGTCTATTTCTTTGTGATGAGTATTTTTCTGGGGTTTTTTAATATACATTTTTTACCTAACTACACAACTTGCTTTTTTCACTCTGCAACAGAATTTCTCTCTAGCATTAAACATTTCAGCATAGAACGGTTCTACCGAGCAGCTGAGCTATCACGGAGTTCGTTAGAACTTCGTCGGTAAGAGGCGACGAAGTCAACAAACTACGTTTACAGTTTGAAACATGACCCTAACAGTGAAATGAAAATGGGGAAAAAATTAAGTGTGAAAACATTATATTTTAGTTCAATTAGATTAGTAATAAAGAATACTTTCAAAAAATACCGCGAAATTTGTTAGACAACCTTTTTTTCCTTTTGATGAACCGCGGGATCTTAATATGTCATTTTATTAATTTTCTTACGGTGACTTTACGAATCGCGCCGCTAGATAGCAATACTTGGTAGTATTAGGTAACGTACAAACTTGATAATGTACTTGAAATAATAAAATTTAAACGAAAGTATACTACAGCTGGTTTTAGTAGTAAATGCTGTTATGTAAATGAAAGTAGTGAAGATAAAAAAATGTTTTTAATTCCCATCACTTCTTAAAAAAAATAAAAAATATTAGTTTACAAGAGATTATTCTAGTTTTATTAAAAAAGGAATAAAGAAAACAGAAATAAATTCGATTGGTAAAATGGAATTTGCGATTAAAATCGAGGGTTACACTTGCAAAGTAATTAGAGCAATATTATATCACGGATTTTCGATTCTTAAAGGTCATTATACTCATTTTATTAAAAAAGGAAAAATATGGTATGAAATGAATTATATGACTATCAACAAAAAAAAGGCCGTGAAATTCAATTTGTTTGTTCTAAGGCAATAAATTTTAATAATAAATCCATAAGATAACAATCAGTAATTCATAAAAAAAGAATAATCTAACAAAACGTAATGATATCCAAAAAAATTACAATGAAATTGTAAACTGTACGGTAAGAGTCTCGCAGATATCATTTCTTCCGCTCAAAAAAACAAAAATGTCTGTAATATAAATAAAACTTTTATTAATTTAGAATTTTCTTTAAAAAAAAAACGTTAAATATGTGTAATAGACAATAGATAAGTAATAATAGTAATAAATAATAAACGATGTTTAAGTGTTCCATGCAAAAAGTAAAAAAAATTGTTACGAAACTCTTACCGCCCCGATTTCATTTATATGTAATACATATCACATTTGCAGAAATAATTCAATTGTTATGATTATTCGTTGTTTAATAAATGAAATCGGGCCGGTAAGAGCTTTGTAACAAATATTTATTTTTTTTGCTTATCATATGAACCGCTTAAATATTCTTTGTATATTTACATCTATTTATTGTGCATATATTTAACATGTATTTTTTTAAAAAGAAAATTCTAAATTAATAACAGATTTCGATAATAAAAATGTAGCTTCTTACTTTTTGTTATCAGTATAGTTTTGTTAAAAACAGTTTTATATATATTACAGAAATTTTTATTTTTTGAACGGAAGAAATGATATCTGCGAGACTTACTGTACGGTTTACAATTTCATTTTAAGTTTTTTGGATATTAATTTTTCAATGTTGTGAATCTTAAAAGAAAGGAATTAATGAATATTTTCTTTTTCTTTTAGATATAATACCATTTTCAATCTTGTCTTAAGGCTTTTTTTTAAAGTTGATAGAATAAGTGAAAATTAATCTGGCGAATAATACATACATATTTTGGTATTAAAAATTCAAGAGTTTGAAGACTAGCAATAAATTACATGATAATGAAAAAATTCATAGATTGGTGAGTGGCTTAGCATCACCAGACAATTAGTATAGTTTTTGAGTTATATATCAATATCCTCATTAAAATCCAGTTATATAAATGGTTCCTTTTAACTAAATTTCATTGACTTATTACTGGTGTATAATATTGGTGTGTTGTACTAGTTTTTCTATGAAGACGCGCGGTCGGCTGCAGTGGACGTTGACCCTTAATATGATCGAACACTTTTCGTCTCCGTTATATCATCCCCTCCGGTTTTTGTTTTCCACAACCTACATTTCTTAATTTAGTTTACGTTGTAGATTTCGGTTAAGATGTAAACACTTGTATTTAACCGGGTTCTTTTATTAATTTTAATGTTCCATATTGACTCCGCGTAAATAGGGTTGAGCACTTATGCTGTTACTAGTAAGAAAACGAAATTTTTATAAGGGTAAATGCCAGGTTGAAGAAACATTAAATTATTTCAAAAACTATTCAGCCAATCGTTTCATGACTATATTGTTTTCTTTGCTGTTTATTGTTTATTACTTTTTATTGTTAAAAAATTTGTTAGATTAATCCCACGAAATCGACCTTATGAAAGACTTTAAAAATTTTAATATTTTAAATTATTTAATTTTATAATAAAAAATGTGGTCTATATTTAAGTTTGTTTTAAACTTTTTTTTATTAGATTTGAATCGGTAACGACAGTAAATATTTTAAGTAGTTCTATTAATTATAAATCTAATAATTAATTAATTTCTAACAAAGCCAATAATTATTAAATATTTTGAACAATTAATTTATTTTTGAAGTAACAATTTTGTATCTATAATAGGTTTAATGCACAATATAAAAAAATAATTTAAAATAATATACAATATATTTATTATTATTATTATAAGTAAAACAATAATTTTAAGATGAATATCAGTCCTAATTAATTAATTTTGGGCCTGGAAATCGTCTGTACTCCTGTCTTGGACCTTTATCCCACGCTTTGGTACACTTTTAAGGATAGTTTTTATTGTTGGTCCATCAATTGATGGGACTAATCAGCAACATAGACATCACCATCTTCCGAGCTGTAATTATTGTTCGCTGGCGCGGAGCGGAGAAGAGAACCTTAAATTAAATCATAACTTTTGTCTGTTTCTACCGGTTAGAATTAATCTGAAAGTCGATGTGTTAATTGAAAACATTATTTTAAGAAATTTGTATCTAATTTTATTGACGGTAACGATTCACTTACAAAAATATTCCATGTTTGTTATTAACTTAGTTACTAAATTATTTAAAATCTTTTCTTTTGGGAAGTTGAACAAAGTGCATTGTCGACTACTTTACACTTAAATTGAATACTTTTGTGCTTTGCCAATTTTTTTATTTACATTACATTTAATAAGTACCATACATACAACTCATATGTTGTAATGATATGTCTAATTTACTGTAACTTATTTATTGTAATGTATTTTGAGACTTAGGTTTGTATTTTATTAAAATTAAATTATTTAAAATTAGAATTATTATAAATTGAATTATCATATATAAGCACTTTTATGGTTTTTTCTTTTATAAAGATTGATGTTGGTGCTATTTGAGTTCATTCTTTGTCTGGATTAAAAAGCAGACTTGGAATTTACTTTTTATCAAGAGGCTGTAATCGCTAATGCAACAGACTACATACTACTTCCTAGTAAATCTGTTCGTTTATTTTTATGTGTGATTATTAATAGTCGCTCTTGTAAAAAACAATCTAACGCTTCTATTTAATGTGCATATTATCTTTTATATAATTTCTTTCATTATTTTATATTTTCTGTAAACAAAGAAAAAACTCCTCTCAACTGTGTTATCAGCTGTGTTATCATCAAAAGGAAAGACCGAGACCCGGTCTCCGGTGGTGCCGGTGGGGGGGGGGGGGCTGGTAACGGCATAGCCGGGCCTGGTTTCTTCCGTTGGAGATTAGAGGCAGGCAATTAAAAGATCCGGAAAGGACACGTCCCCGATTCGAGTACTTAATTGGATGTCCGACTCGGGTATGTAGGGGAGAAAAAAACAAAAAAACTGTGTTATCAGCAGTAATTCAATTAATTATTTGCTAGATGAATGTTTAATTCATAATTATAATCCAGATATTAGATTCATAGTAATGAAAATAAAAAATATTAGTTTTTTATTTGGTACGAATATGCACACTCTACACGCGCACCCTCAATTTGCAAACGCACATTAACATATTTATTTTACAGTGTATAATGCTAATCGTTATTAGTAATTGTCATCATTAAATATTTATTTTGTTTACGTATATTCCTGTATAAAGTATGATGTCATCTCATGGGGCTCCCTTAGTCAGAACGAGTTTTTAGGATTCATAATTGTGCTGTCAGATCGTCAACTGGACCCCATAAGTATGAATCTTGCAGACCGATATTTAGAAAATTGTATATATTTTAACTTTAGGTTTGTGTTTATATTTATGCAGTTTTAGTTAAAAAGAATAGTTACTTATTCTTAAAAATTAACAACCTTTACCAAACCAGAGAACGTTTGTAACTCGACACAATACTGTGATTAACAAGAACGGGGTTCATTATGCTTCTGTTGTCATTTTAAAAAATTGTCGAAACATTTGAAAAATCTTTCAACCAAATTATTTGAAATTCAATTAAAAGTGTTTTTTGTTTTGTTTTTACACAAAAACCATATTACTCTGTCGATGAGTTTTTAAATAATAGTAATTGAGAAAAAAACAAATTTTCTTCATTCCGTTTATCGCTTACGTAAATAAGTATTAAAAACAATTTTCAACATCGTCTTCTGAATTGTTAATTATTTTGTATTAGCTTTTTATATTTAATATATTTAGCTTACTTAAATATTTAATTTGGACTTTGTTTTTTATTATTTTTTTTATGTCATAATCTTTTTATATTTATAATGTATATTATAATGATGTAATATGTGTATAATGTACCGATTAGAATAAAAAAATTATTTATGTATTCTTACATAAATGGTATTCGTTTTCTATCATTTCTGGTGTAGTTGAAATGGTATATTATGATTTAAATTAAATATATATTACGATTTCGCCCTCCCTGAATGATCTAAGAGGGTTTCATCAAATAAATGAAAAAGCCGGAAAAGAGCTGCTCGTTACTTTCCCACCTTCGGCGGGAGACTTTTACGATAACCCGTATTCTGAAGTCATTGTACGAAGTTTAATTGAAATCAATTAATCCAGTGTGAATAAATAATAACGGTTTTCCTCCCCGAAATTCTTTTACGAGAGTATGGTTAAAATCATACACCGTAAGTATCTTAATTACTTAAGGAATAATTAATTATGTGAAACCTACCTAACCTTTAAATAAAATTTTTAAATATTGAACCCGTAAGGTCCGTATTTCCTTGCCTTTTTGAACGATTGCGACCAAAATTGAACGGTATCAGCGTCCCAAAAACAGAAATCATCTATCTAGTCACGTTTCATCTAAATCGATCCATCCATATATGTGTATGTACTTAAATCTTTAGGCAATTTTTAAAAATTGCCGAACTTTTTGGCTAAAGTTAGGTACTTTGATTAGAATGAGTAGTGAAATGTCACTATCTGCAAAAACCTCTACGTGCAAAATTTGATCCGATTAGCATACCTTTTTCTTGTATAATGTAACTGTGTAACTACACAGTTTAACTATATAGCTAGTAAAGTAAACATTTTCTAGCTTCCACATTTTAACTCTGAAATATAGTTAAACACTCTTTTTTAAAATGGATTCCGAAATTTATGTTTCTATGATAAATACTTTTTAAATTTTTTAGTAGAAGTAACTTTTTGCCGGTGAAGTGTTTTATTACAGCATACATTTTTTGTTATTGTTCACTTTAATACTAAAATAGATTTTAAATTGAATGTAAGGTATTTTTATTAACTCATTAGTTCGTTCCAGAAATTAATCATTAGCAGTGGATCAACTACTGTAAAAAATAGATATTTATGTGTGGAGATTGACAAATCGTTTTTTTTGTTGAAGTGTAAATCGTAATATTTTCACACTCAATTTTGTTGTCTTTAAATTTTGCAAATTATATGTGATTTTATTAACAACACCTACTCACTATTTATGGATGATGTTTGTTTTAAATAAATTCAAGATAAATCGTTTATCGTTATGTTTTATACATTTTTAGAAATTAATCGAAGAAAATATTTGTATAAAGTCTTATTTTCAAAGGTTGCATCTTTTTTATCTGTATCTGTGACAACTTTATTTAACATTAAATAGTAGTATGAACATGCAAGTAGATGTATAATCACGATTTTTAATTTAAAATTAAATTTATCAACTGGTTTTGAAAAATATAATCGTTAATATTAAGATACAATCGTTAATATTAAATAAAAATGTGATTTTCGACTGTCATCTTCCATTAAATCTTTTTTAAAGTAAATTCAAAAGTTTTAAAAGTACTTTTAAATGTTCAATGGTTGTAAGATTTTTTTTTTATATACTTAACCGTTCTGTGACAACGGTTGATGAGTAGTAAGCTTGCAAATGTCAATGAAGTCATTAGGAAAATGTTAATGTAGTTTTCATTAGTAACATATTACAGTGATAACAATATTTGTCTTTTGAAACGTCTGATCTTTTTTTTTATCATAATATTTAAGTTAGCTATCGCGAATGAAATTAGGTATTCTATTTTGTTACTATTCCATTTACGAGGAAAACGTATTTATGTGGGTATCGAAGTAGAACCTTTTATAATTCGAAAAAAAATTTAAAAATCAGGACTCTTTTTTTTGAATTTATTATTAATAAAAATCATTAACATCGTTCATCGAAACTTGAAAGAGAATAAATAATTTTTTTGTTTATTTTTTATCTAGTATCTGATCGTTAGTTTGCCCCATTTTTTTATATTTTGCTTGTTAACGTGGTATGCAAGAAAGAAAAGTTGTTTAATTTTATGTTTATTATTATTATTATGTTTTGTTAATATTTAAACGAAGTTGCTCTTTTATCTTTATTAGATAGATTCTAACATGTGGGGTAATATAAAGTAAAAGTTTTTTTTTCAAGTATGTTGCAAAACTAAAGTTTTTTGTTTAATAAAAAAAATTTAATTAAAAATTTTGCAATTTATATATTTTATAATTAATTTTCTGGCATCTGCTAAGCATGCAATAAAAACTGATAATCAAATTTGCTGTATAAAAAGTTCCTTTTGAAAAAATAACAATAATAGAGTAACAAAAAATGTTAAAGCAGTAAAGGAAAAATTGTTAACTGTTTATATATATATAGAGAGAGAGAGAGAGAGAGAGAGTGTGTGTGTGATAGAGTTCATTATTATTATTTTTTCTTTTTACTGAAAAATGTAAATGCTGGGAACGTTACGCAGAAAGGGAAAATATTTCATTTATAGATTATCTATATAAAATGAAACATTTTTTATTTTAAAAGATAGATTACTAGTTTGAAGATTATTAATTATTTAATATATATCTGTGGGTGCGCGTGCACGCGTGAGTGTATAAATTAATTTTCTATTTTAATATTATAATTAGCTCCCACCGGGCTGGTTTAGTGGAGTTAACTACTAGCCGTCGTTGCAAATCAATTGTTTAACAGCTGATTTCCGAAGCCGAATGTTTTGAGGTTCAAATCTTAGGAAAACTTGCTTTTATTATACGGATTTGACCTCTAGGCATGTATTTTCACCTCCTTTTCTCCATTACTTTTTTCCTGTCATTCATTTTCATAACGTGTTCTTTCATATTGTCTTCTAATTTTGAAGTTATATATTGAGTATTCTGTTGCTTCCATGTCACCTACTTATCTTTTGCATACTTTTTCTTTCCTCCATTTCTTTTTTTTTTTAGAAAATGTTGAAGTTTATTAGCAAACTTAAAAATTAAATTTATTTTGCGTAGTTGATTTTAAGTTTTTTTTACAGTATTAAAACGTTTTCTGAATTGACTTTAAACGATTACATTTTTCTACCGCGTTTTGAGTCTGGTTTTTTTTTTAAGAAAAGTCGATATTTTAAAAAAGTTATATATTTTCAACGAATTTTATGTCGATTTTCTCAGAATTAAATTCTCTACTAAATTTGTTGCTAATTTTTACTTTTGTTATTGATGTAAGAAATTAAATTTACTGTTTTTACTTTTTTTTTAATCTAAAAAAAAAATTGCATTTTTTGGAAAATCACCAATTTTTCCCCATAATTTTTGATCCCAAGAATTTCAGTATAGCCTCATTTTGATTTGACAGTAGAAATAATGATAAAAAATTATCGCTAGGCGTTACGTGATGTCTCTGGATCTATGTTAAAAACGTTTTTGTTATTTTTTAATTTTCACCAGTAGAATATAACGTAGTTTTTCCTTCTACGTCGGACACCCTTTACAATATTGCATTACTTGTAATTACACTTAAGTAAGTAAATAATGTAATTTTTGTATATTATCATCATATATAAGCTGGTATTAAAATTTCAATTAATATTTATTAAAGTAATAATTTCCTTGTTCTTTAAAAAAAAAAAATTGTGTATACTGTTATTTATTATGCTTGTATGTTGGATTAAAAAGTATCTTATGAATGTATTTACATTATAATTTTACCGATGGATTTAACTTCTGTCTCTCTTCATAGGAGGTAAAATTTAAAAAAGTCATAATTTATTCTACTACTTTTACAACAGTGGTGTACAGATATTTTATTTAATTGTACAAAAACTTAAAACAATAGTTTTTGTGTTTAATTTTTTAAATTACTTTCGTTACACAAATGTGTAATACGGAAAAAAATCAGTTCATAAAATCACTTTCGGTGCTTAAATCCAAATATCGTGAAAACTGCTGCAGAAAACAGTTTGGTAAAAAAAACGTTATTCTAGGACGAAATTGCTATTCTTTTCGGTACGCTTATATAAACAACATCACAGTCCACCATAGTCCCTAATTATCTGACTACATCAGTAGAAACATGAGGTGTTAATACGGCATGTTCATTTATGATTGTCGTTAGAACGGCTCAACCGATTTTAATTAAATGTAATTTGTGTCAAACGATTTGTTTTAACCAAAAAAAGTAAAACATTTATTCTTATTATATCGAATTATTATTTTAAACAAATATTAATTAAAATAAATTTTAATATTATTCAATAAATATGATGTTAAGCGATTAAAAAGAGAAATAAAATTTTTGTCCTATCGTAAATTTTTCTGCGATTTTACGTCGACATACATATCGACATATGATCTTTTCTATAGGTAATCATTTAGATTTAGTTTTTTTTTTGTTTTTTAATTACTACATCATTATAAATTAGAGAAAAGCAAATTTACTTTTAAGTTACAGAAGTTGTACTTACAATACAGGTCACAGAAATGACATCTTATTTACTGTGTATTACTTGCATTTTAGTTATTGTTGAAACATTTATGTGTTCATTTTATTCGCGTTTATGTTCTAAATAGAGAGAATACCGGTTGTATGTTAAAATTTTATTAGCGATGACTTCTCACGAGAAAGAAAACATTGTTTATTTTGTAAGTATTCTGTCTTTCTCCTACTTTTTTTCATTTTTTTTTTATCCTTTTTAATGTAACCTCCTCCTTTTACTGCACATACGCACATAACGCGAGCATTCGCGCGTTGTTTCGCTCACAAATTCTCTCTCTCATATACTGTGCAAGTATACACACAGAAGGTCGGTTGTTGAATTTTTATATCTTTTTCCCCTCACACTTAGAGCTAAACGCATTCTACTCCGACCGCATAACTACACACGAGCTACTGTTAAGATTTATAACGCGGTTAAACCACAGCTGACTTTCGCACTTTTTTTTTAATGTCACTCCCGTGTGCCGTTTTAGCATCGTATCCTTACCTGAAACGATTGCCTCATGAGAAAAATCATCTTTTCATATTTTCAAGTGTTTTTATGTAATATTTTAAAGCTGTCGTTTTAGAATATTATTATGGATCTAAATGATTTTTTTTATTAGTATTTACGTAATTATTAATTATATATTTTTCTCCTTAACTGATATTCACCTGTATATTTATTAGTCTTTGGTAAACGGCAGTTCTACTGCACCACCTATTATTATATTCGAAGTAAATTTATTTTACAGCGGCATACGTGGATTGATTTTTTTATCACTTTATCGTATGAAATGCCTACGATGAAGGCTTGCAATAAAATTATTTGTCGTTTTACTTTCCCGTTTTTATAGTTATACTGTACAGCTGTACAGGATGTCCGATAAGTATCCATACATAGAAAAAAATTTTCATTTTTCTTACGTGTTTATTAGCAGTGGAGGACACGCATCGAAATGTGTTTTTAGAGCAGTGGTAGTTATTTATATTACGAGTGTATAAATAAAAATGGTTTTCATAAAAAAAAAAACTGTTTATATTTCTATTTATGGTAATTTACTGGGCATCCTGTACAGTAGATTGTATAATGACAATTATGCTGATTAGTCAAATTTTCCGTGTAGGGTTTTTGCAGATTTTCACTTTGAGTACTCGTTTAACCCAGAAACACAATTTTAGCTATGAAAATTGTTGAAGGACTATGTTATTGGGAAATATTGAATGGATTATGCCCGTTTATTTAATTATGGTCACATTCAGTCGAGCAGTCAGCGAAGTACGAAACTTAAGGTACCGTATTTAAAAATATTAATTAGACGATTAACTGTTTTCACATAACCTAATACTCCTTAAGTAGCTAAAACAGTTTCTGGATGTTGTATTCGTAGTTATTAAAATTTCCATAAACGGGTGAAGGCAAAATAACTTTTCTTTTTCGTCATTTCTGGATTCAAAGTCACATTCTTATACATTAGATAATTCAATTATGTCATTTTGGTTATTTATTCGGGAAATTTCATTCAGTAGTGGGAAATATTAAGCTTATTTATTTTATTTTTTTTGCCAGCTATCGTTTTGTTTAATGACATTAAACTGAATTAATCGATTTTTATGAAATTTTGTACGATATCTTAAATACGAGTCATTTTATCTAATTTTTGGTTACAATCGATCAAAGGAATGTGATGGGAATATACTGTTACTATGACTTCCGTATCTCAAAATTTAACTTAGAGTAAAATGTTTTTTACCCGAATTTTTATTTGCATACTTACATAGTTTAATTGTCTACTTAATTTTCCTCCTTAAGTTATCGTTTATTGCGGGCGTAGACCTTGGTAGCCGTATTTGTAAAACTTTCCCGGCTTAATTAGCTATCTTCTTACCAAACGTAATTTTTCAAAAAAATGTTATTTATACCCGTAAGTGTATAAGAAATATTAATTAAAAAAACTGAATTCTATGAATTGGTTTTGGAATTCTTTCCGTAGTATTCGCCAGAGTGTAACGGTCAGTTTACTCCTTTTAATATACGGTAGCGTAGGAGCAATCTTTCGAATTTTTGTGAACTTGAACATCACATTCGTAATCTTAAATCGAAATAAAAAACCGGATATATTGAAGAAATTCGTTTCAATTTCATCATCTTAGCGGTTCCCTTTGCTCTTTCATCTTAAGTACTCTTCTCTTTTGCGGTATTGCTCAAGATTTGTAGTTTTTTACCGTACTAAACTCGATAAAGAATTTAAAGTGTGAAGACTAAAAGCAAAAAGACACCGCCTATGTATGCTCTCCTTACAGTTGTCTTCTTCACGACTCCTCAGTGCTGCTTATCTTCCAGCCTTCCTCTGATCTCTGTTCACCTTTAATCCAGTAATGTTTCTTTTTTTAAATTTGTTCTTTTGGTGGGTAAAGGAACTAAAATATAGTTTAATCATGTCTTCTCGTCTTTCCTTTTTTTTAATGAAAGGACCTATATCCTTTTTTTAATTTACATTTTAATTATATCGATAATATGATTACTTCTTTAATCTTGTTACAGGTTCTTGTTTTATCTTTGTAAATTTATCTTTAAATCTTTAAAATTCTCCGGTTTCTTTTTTCGTAGTCAATATACGTATACAGAGTCCGAGTCGGTGTTTCAGACATTATTAATGATTAACATTATTTGCTCGAGTTTGCCATTCAAATTTTTGAGGTTATTTACTTTAATCTATAGTAGATGTTCTTCTATCAAATATCTGCATTAGAAAATCACATAATTGTTTGCGGTTTTTTTGTTATAATTTTAAAAAAAAAATTAATTGAATTTACATTTTAATAATAGATGATTCTATCTAATCATAATATATTGGTGGAAATAGATTAAAAATTCTTATTTAAATTTTATTGATTTTCTTCAGATTATTAATGGAAATAGTTGTAGTATCGAATAAACAATATCAAATCTTCCGTATCAATTCAACTGTACTAGTATTAAAACATGCTTGTCATTAGTAATAGACTTCGTAAATTTCACCATTAACATAGCTCCATAAGCTCATTTAACTCAAATTAAATTGTGGTAATGGCTATCCCGACAGTGGTTGTTACGAAAACTTAACCGCTTTTGGTATTTCTTTTAAAAGTATACTTTTAGTTTGTTCAAGGTAACGTGTATCTTTTTTCAAATAGGATTTTATTTTTGCACGAAAAAAGCAGTACAGTTTTAATATGTGCGAGTGTAAATTGAAATTAGGCGTTTGCCATGTAATAATTGTGGAATAGACATTTAAGATATCTACCATCTTAACGTTGTTTTACCAGTTCTTTTATGAGATCTGAGCCGTTCATTTAGTTAGATTCTTTAAATGAAAAGTTTTCTTCAGCATCTAATTTATCATTTTTTAAGTGAATTATAATTGAGATATTTAAATAAATCGGATTGATTTGTTGCGAATAAATTTAACAAATTGTTACGTAGATAATAGGTTTCAAGTCTGTAGTAAATCTTACGAAGTGCTAAATGATCTACGGGTAGACAATTCTGGGCTATCGTTTTCATCTGTAGACGAATTGAACAACGAACAGAATTGCATGCAGAAGGAGATTTTTTAAATTTTGGGTTTAAACTAGTAAATTCGATTTTCATCTCGCGTTTCAGATTTTTCACTGTTTCAGTATGCTTGCGTTTGCTCGAATAGAAAAATAAAAATTCAAGAATATTTTTTATTTTATTTAAAAATTAG
This sequence comes from Lycorma delicatula, assembly GCF_047948215.1. Classification (NCBI taxonomy): domain Eukaryota; kingdom Metazoa; phylum Arthropoda; class Insecta; order Hemiptera; family Fulgoridae; genus Lycorma; species Lycorma delicatula. The sequence goes on along the minus strand of NC_134456.1, from coordinate 156,321,042 downwards.
TATTATCAACTTTCGGGGAATGTTGAAAATAGGAGGAGAAAAGATTATGGAGGTAGAAGAATTTTGTTATTTGGGAAGTAGAATTACTAAAGATGGACGAAGCAGGAGCGATATAAAATGCCGAATAGCACAAGCGAAACGAGCCTTCAGTAAGAAATATAATTTGTTTACATCAAAAATTAATTTAAATGTCAGGAAAAGATTTTTTAAAGTATATGTTTGGAGTGTCGCTTTATATGGAAGTGAGACTTGGACAATCGGAGTATCTGAGAATAAAAGATTAGAAGCTTTTGAAATGTGGTGCTATAGGAGAATGTTAAAAATGAGATGGGTGGATAAAGTGACAAATGAAGAGGTATTGCGACAAATAGATGAAGAAAGAAGCATTTGGAAAAATATAGTTAAAAGAAGAGACAGACTTACAGGCCACATACTAAGGCATCCTGGAATAGTCGCTTTGATATTGGAAGGACAGGTAGAAGGAAAAAATTGTGTAGGCAGGCCACATTTGGAATATGTAAAACAAATTGTTAGGGATGTAGGATGTAGAGGGTATACTGAAATGAAACGACTAGCACTAGATAGGGAATCTTGGAGAGCTGCATCAAACCAGTCAAATGATTGAAGACAAAAAAAAAAACTTTCGGGGAGTGGTACTTTTGTTTTCTTGATCTATAAATGTAAATAACAGCTTCCTACGTTTTAATTTCTTATTGAATTTCTTATGAAGGTAAATAATCGAAATAAATATTTACAATAAAAATCATTAAAGTAGCACGATTTACTAAAGTAGAAAAGATTCTAAAAAAATATATATTAAAATTTATATATATTTTATATATAAAAGCTGGGGCTTAGTCTAACTAGGGGGGGAGCCCCCTGGATTCCCCTGCGTTCGATATCCTCATGGTTGTGAGAATAATATGATGAATAACAATCAAAGCTTGAAAAGTTCTGTTTCCTCCAACCTTTCCCTCATTCTTAACGTAGAAAAATTTACAAAACGGGCTCGAACATTTTGAGCCTCCGCATCGGTTCTATACATTAGAAAAAATATGGATCGGAACAAGTGAACTCCATCGCCACGGATTTGGGCCAGTTCGTAAGGAACCGCATTCCCAAAAATATCTAAACATTTTTTTTGTATGAAATTTAATAGATGATTTTAAATTGAAATCGAACTATATTCAAAATATTCGTTAAAGGAAAAAATTAATCATTTTACTTCATTATGTCTCTGTAACAGAGGAGTTTATGCTACCATAGCAACCGGGAGGGAATTAATAATGTCCCGTCTGTAGGGGATGTAATCCCTTCTCTCCCCTTAGAGGATTAATTTAGAAAAATCCTTTCTTAGTGGGTCCTTAGGCCCCCATAGTTCCATGCGAAATTTCAAGTTTCTAGATTTAGCGGTATGGTTTGTGCGTTGATGAGTGAGTCAGTCAGTTAAGGAAGATTCATTGTTTTGCATCGTATGTGTATGTGTGTGTTTGTGTGTGTGCGCGCGCGCGCTTGTTGAAATTTCAATTATAATTCATTGTACATATTGAAAATAGTAGTGAGTAGTTTACATAAGTTTAATTAGATGACAGACAATCCAGGTGGATGATATTTAGTTAACTGTCGGTAGGTAGCAGAAATTCTTTTTTTTTACCCCGGGTCAAAAAAAAAAAAAAAATGGAGAAAATTGGAGTCCCGGCGGAGGAAGCGGGGTCCCGAGAAAGGCATAGCCGCGCCTTTGAAGTTAGAGACGCAAATAAGATCCAGACATATCAAGCATGCTGTTTTGGAAATCACAGTTGTTTTATAATAATAATCAGATCAGTTACTGAAACATTCATCTGGTTCAAGTTACGTAATTAACTATATCCATGGCCGTATGTTATGGTGTAGTAGACGTGTGTAGTAGTAATACGATTTTACAGGTTGATAGATTTCAATTTAAAAAATTGAATACACAGTTGACGAAAAATGTAAAATGTAATATAAAACTAAAAGTAAAAAAATTTAGTTATTAATTCAAGTAATTTGAAAGAAATTACTATCAACATATTTTAATACGATTTTTTTTTTCTACTAGTAACTGTTTCATTACAGGCAATCCTATTCTTTTAATAGAAATTTTTAATTTCCGATACATTTTAATTTTCTGTAATTGATTTGAAAAAAAAAAGATTCTTTTGTTCTTTTTTTTATAGAATATAATAAATTAGAAAGTGCCATAATAATTTTTTGAGAATGTAATTATAATGTATTTTAATAGTTTTTTCCCTATTACTTTTGCAAAATTTAAGAGAGCTTTATTCAAAGTACATTATATGATTTTAATCAAATCAAACTTCATAATAATATAAATGTGAAAGTTTTTTTGTTATTCACTTTCGCGAAAACTACTGAACCAATTTCGATATATCTTTTTTTTATTTATTTCTTTGATATACAGAAACATATTTAGGCTACAAAATAACCCGGAAGCTAAACTTGAAGCAGCATCCAGAGCTGTCGAGACTGAAGATCAAAAAAAATGACTGTGGAAGGGCTCAAGCCCCACTCACGTCAAGTACATGCAGTGAGCGACGTGCGTTTGATAATAATTTTTGATAGCCGTTAGTTATTTTATTTTTAAGTATCATTTTAAATTTATTGTAATCTTATATTTCTCAATTCATTATGTATGATTCTTTATTTGATGTATTTTTTTTAGTATTTCGTGGAATAAATAACAGTTTATCGATAAAAAAATTATTATGTTATAAATAAACTCTAACGAATATAATTTTAAATAAATTTTAGAGATTACGTTTCATTCATGACGTAATTGAAGAAATAAGGTGTTTTTAATAGGTGCTTAAATTGCATAATGACACGTTCTGAATAATTATTACTGTATACATCCGGCATTTATATTTTGGATTAAAATTAACCTCAATTTTTGTTTATAAAATTTCTTAAGACGTAATTATTTTTCTGAAGATAAAAGTACTCAAGATTTTTTCTTTGTTTATTGTTATTGTTTAGTTTTTTACGTGTCCAAGGTGACAGAACTGAGTAAAACGTTGTTATTATTTAATTTTTTTTCTTCAGTATTATCTAAAATTAACACAGGTTAATTTTATATCACATAAAAATTTTAATTTACCGTGTTGATCAAGTGGTAGATTCGTTGTCGTAAATCATCTGATTTCGAAGTCGGAGTTCTCAGATTCAAATTCTAATAAAGGTATTTACTTTTATTGGGATTTGAATACTAGATCGTGGATACCGGTGTTCTTTGGTGATTGGGTTTTCAATTAACCACACGTCTCACAAATGGTCGGCTTGAGTCTGTTCAAGACTACAAATTTAACCGGTACAGTTGCATTACACTGATAAGTCGCTATTAACTTCAATTGTTGATGCGACTATAAATAAAAGTATTAAAAAAAAAATTAATAATGCAGCCTGTTGTAAAATTATATCTAATATAAAGTTGATTTTAATTCCATGTTATTATCTTCTTCTCTGTCTTTCCAGTTTTTTAATTGCTCACGATTGTGTTTTCAAGGATGTGTAATTTTTTTGTATTTCATAAAATCTGGAATTGCAGACATATGTTTGGTTGAATATAACTATATGTTTAAGTATTTTTTTTAAAGAGATTAAATTTTAATAATTCTTTAACGTGTGGAAATTATTAAAATTTAATTATATAAGAATTATAACTACTTATATAATTATTTTTTATTCCTATAAATGAAATTATTCGATTTCTAGAGATGCGTGTAGGCGTGAACGCCGGATGACTCATTTCGGTATATTTCGTAGAGTGAGGGGGAGGGCATTTTGATTAACAGTAGTCTGAAAAAGTATTTGTAGAAAGTGATACTGATGCATTGTGTATATTTTGAAAGCATACATACTATTCAAATGTAACACACCAATTTCAATATTGATCTGTTGTTAATACTGCCAAATGCAAAATAAAAAATAACTGAATTTATTTTTTAAATTTATTTCTTAATAATGAATTTTCGTTTTATATATTTTTAACATTATATAAAGTTGAATAACGGTATTATTCAATTTAATTTATGTAATTAAATTGAATTATATAATTTTACGTCTTATGTAATTTTTTTAAATTTATTTTTAATAGTTGATTTTTTCAACGTCAGTTCAAAAGTTTAACCCACCGGGTTGGTCTAGTGGATAACGCGTCTTCCCAAATCAGCTGATTTGGAAGTCGAGAGTTACAGCGTTCAAGTCCTAGTAAAGCCAGTTATTTTTACACGGATTTGAATACTAGATCGTGGATACCGGTGTTCTTTGGTGGTTGGGTTTCAATTAACCACACATCTCAGGAATTGTCGAACTGAGAATGTACAAGACTACACTTCATTTACACTCATACATATCATTCTCATTCATCCTCTGAAGAATTATCTAAACGGTAGTTACCGGAGGCTAAACAGGAAAAAGAAAGTTCAAAAGTTTATGTATCTATACATTTATATATTTATTTCACTTTCTTGTGGACACAATAACTGCCGTAATTTTGTTATTGATCAAAATTTTGTTATTATCTGCCGTAATAAATTTCAGATTGATGCATAAAATATAACGACCCAAAATATCAGTTGAGTTCGTTGATGGGTCAAAATCGGACCTTGGGGGTGGAAGGCTTTTTCGAATAAACAAAATATCGCTATAACTTTCTTATTAAGTAAAATATCTAATTCGTTTAAACTTCCTGCTATTCTTTGGATAAGGGCCTAAAACTTATCTAAGTAAATTTTTTTGATATCACCAACTATTGGCCGAGGGGGTGGAAAAAGGGTTTCGAAGACAAAAAAAATCGTAGATCCCTTAATAGGCACAGTATGGAATCGGTTTAAAGTGTTCGTTAGTCATCTAAACATTCCCTAAAACGTTTGTCTGAAACAATTTTTGATATGACCAACCCTTACGGGAAGGGATGACCAAAATGTTGCTGGAATTGTAAGAAGTGGGGGGCTAGTCGTATGCTAAACATGTGAAACGTTTTTTCACTTGCAACCATTTTATTGAGTAAATTTTAAGATTTTTAACTTGAAGGTGGATATCTTTTTTATCCCCTACTTAGCACCGGTGAAATCTACCTCTGCCTTTCGCCGTACCGAAAGGAATTTTTTTTTATTCAGAAACATACAAGACACCGATTTCATTCATTCCTCTCTAAAAATAATTTGTATATTTTAGCAAATTTTTATGAAGATTTCTGTCAGTTCCGTATTGCTTTTAAGTGAAAGAAAACGTTAACTCTCTTTTGCATAAAGCTTTTAGTATTTATTATATTCACGTGGGCTGTTTAATTTATTTACTTCAGTAAATAAATTTTTGTTTTGTTTAATTAAATCTTATTGACGTCAGAATTTATTACAGTAGAAGTCAAGGTGAAGGTTGTGATGCTGCCAAAAACGATCGGAACTCCTTGACGTCATTTGTAAATTATTTTAACAGATTTCGTTCGGTATTCTGCTTATATATATATTTTCGTCGGATTTAATACATAATGAGGAAATTGTATTTTATAGTTTTTGGATGCATAAGCGTGTATTTACAAAAGTGGATAATTGCCAGTTGTTAGTCTGGGCTGATGTTTTTTCATCAGTATTGTGTTCGTTTTAAATATGTATTAAAAGACACGTTTTTGTTAAAGTCGGGCGACCTCGTTATCGGTAGATTAAATGTAATAAATAATGTGAGAATGAAGAATTTATTTTTAGTTTTCAGCTCCTGCAAAAAAAAGACCGCTCGTGTGTAACGAAGAAAGCGAATTTGTCTCGCGAAGTTTGGCAACAAAGCGGTGTGCGGCTATTTCAGGTGCGTCGCTTTGCGACTTCTGCCTCTCGGTCGAGCGCCGCGACGTACTCGCTTTCTCGTCGCTGTTTACTTCGTAATCTCCCCGCAGCTATTAATTCTGCAGCCCATTGTCTACTGCTATCTCCCTTCTTTATTCCTCATGTCGCGAGCTGCGGATTCCACAGTGCGCTGCAAAACAACTTTGCATTACCCTGTAATGAGATGGATCCTGTAAGTGAGGTCTTGCGTCTATCCCCCTTCAGTCATACAAACACAAGCACACATACGTGTAATTGCACTTACACATATACTTGTTTTAACGTACATCTAGAGATCCATCAACTCTTCCTCTTCGTTGTCTTTTATGTACAAAATAAAAACCGCGTCGCTTTTAATATCTTAAATTAAGTTTTCGTCGTGTAATTTTTATCTTCTTCCGACAAATTTTATTTTAATTATTATTTTTTTTTTTACAGCCATTGTAATAAATTAATTTTACACCGTTTGAGTTGGTCTATACGTATTGTATATGTCAGTTACAGATCACTTGATTTTTTTTCACCAAATTGAAGCCTTATATCTCAATTTAAATAAGTGCTGATTTACTTTATTTAACATTATTTATCTTAATATTTAAAATTTTTTGGTAAAAATTTTTTTAATTTTTGCTTAATTTCATTCATGTCGTACATAAAAGCCGAAAGTTTGTCTGTCTGTGGGTACGTTTCTAAAAGCATCACTCGAGAACCAATCGATCAATTTGCTTTCAAATTTGCAGGAAACATTCGTATTATCCCAGAAAAGTTCTCAAGATATAGACCAAGGCCCGTAGTGAATTAAAGATATTCATTAAAAAAAAAAAGTTATTCCTTTTACTTATTATATTTCTGACATTATGGCAACAGAAATAATTTTTCGTCGTCAAAGGTGTATGTACTTAAGTTACGTTATTTACTGTTATTCTGTTTTTTTGTAATTTAGTTTCTTATTCAGCTTTATATAACCCCTAAATACCTCAATTTTTATTTATCAGTGTTATTCTCATAAACTTTAAGGTAACGGACCCTGAGGGGAGCAGGAGGCAGGACTCCATATTTAGACAGTAATGGCGAACGAAGAGAACTGTACGACCCTGAGATAGGTCTTGTGGTACCTGGGAATTCCTAGATCGGCTTCAGGATTCGTTTGGGCGACTCAGGCCCCGGAGGTCCAGGGGCTAGTTTTATGGGCGACGGGCTAATCTATATATATATATATATATATATATAAGCTAGATGGAGTATTATTCAGTTCGTGAAGAGTTCTTTAATTATTCATAACCATAATTTCTTATATATTGCTGCTTATTAAAACGTTTGTCGGAAACATTATTTAAACCGATATCATCTTACTTTTATTACGTTACTTATCTAATTACAGAATCAGAATTGATTCGTAAACAAATGTTTAAATGTCACAGTTTATTAAATTGTTTATTCATTTATTTTTTCATAAAAGTTGTTAATTGTAGTTTACAGCTATGTCCATCTAGAAATAGACTTTTAGCTTTTTTCTTATTTACTCTTCAGCAGTCATAGTCGATCTCTCTCCTACAACATCTTCAATTTGCTATAAGTATTTTCTCTAAGGTCCTTCTTTTCTTAATAAAAATACATCGTCAGATAAAATGATGCTTTCTTTTTTTATTTACTCGTTTGCTCTTCTAAGAATTTCGTTTGTAATTTTGCTGGACCGTACGATTTTTTCTATCTTCCTCTAGCAGTAGAGTCTAAATGCTTTCTGTTTTCTTTTGTCACATTTTCCATTAGTTAAACTTAGTTTACTCATTTTTATGAATTATCAAAGTGTTTTAAAATGTATAAAAAAAAAATAATAATGGGTGAAATTGGTATAATTATTTCTTAAAATTATTTTATCATAATTTTTTTTATATTTAATTTTTCTGATTTAAAATTTATTTATTTCAATTAAATTTTTTCACAGATCCATCCTGCACCATCTTTTTTCTCTAATAATAAACGAACATTTCATTTCTATCGGTACCATAATTGCAGTTTTTTTCCAATTTCAGTCGTTTTTCCAATAATCTCTGATTCACAGTTTAAAACGTTTTTTATGTTTTTCCAAGTATGATACCTTTAACTTTTTTACCCGTAGATTTCAGATGTGTAAATAGAATTTTTCTCTTACCTTCAGTTTAATAGAAATTGGTCACAATAAAGATCTGTAAAAGTTGACATTAATTATAACATGACATTAATTATAACTAATGTTATAACTTATACATTAAAACTTTTTAGCTGATGCTCTTCTTTTTTAGATAGCCTCAGTTTCATCTAGAATTAAAATAATTAGCTAGCATATTAACTTACTATTTGCCTTTGTATCGGTTTTCCAACACTGAAATATCTTGGTGGAAACGTTCACCATGATCAACACTTACTGTCCAATGGTTTGGCAGGAAGAAATCTAGGTGTGAATGCAGAAAATGGGCTTTTAATGAGATATTATATCCTCCTACAGCTCTGTATGAATCAGTTTACTTTATCCTGTAATTTTGTGATTGATGGACTCCCAGGAAATGTTTGCTTGCTTCTTTAACATGCAAAACTTTCTTTAAACGCTGCGTGTTTAAACGTTTGCCTCTTTCTTTAAACGCTGTCCAAGCAATGAGTTCAACAACATTGGTCAATACAGAGTTAATTCATCTTTGACCGATCCTCTTATTTGTGGGCCTACAAAACACCATTATTTTATTTTTGCTTCACTTACTTTTGGGAATTTTTGCCTTATGTACAAAAACCCTTGACTGCCCTTCATAGCTTTCGCAATTTTTTTTTATTAATCACAGTGTTAGAGCATCACGCCCACCTGAATTTGGTGAGATTCACAGGATGATTTTATCTTGATCCCGATGGTTTTATTTTGGAGATCTATTTTAGACAAAAATTTTTTAATGTGATTAATTGCCCCGAAAATGGGGGGAAATTTTTAAATTCCAAAACTACTTTATCGATTGATTTTATTTTTATCTATGTACGAGTATTAAGTACAACCGAAATTGTAGATTCCTGGATTTTGAACTAATCAAACCTTCTGGGCTACAAAATTGGGGAGTAGGTATTTAAAAATTCAAAAATTTCACCAATTCATTTAAATACATCGCATAAAATAAATTCAAAAAACATAATCTCCTTATTAAATTTTCAGGTATAAACTAAAAGCAGTCCAATTTAATAAGAAAAATTTTGAATTTATAGTGATACTTGCGGAAGAAGTGAGGTAATTAAATATATTTTTCGATTTCAAGTACAGTTAATTATTTAAAATGAATTTGAGAATTAGTTCGCTTTTTGTATGAATTTAAACGATTCGACGACTCATCTTCCGATCTATTTTCTGTTTGTTTTTTTAATTTCGCTACATCGTCTAAGTTTGTTTTCGTATTTTGCTGAAAACAATTCGAATCGATAAATTTTTTCGATTAATTATTAATAAAATAAATATCTTAAAATATTTTTAAGAATTGAACTAAAACCTATTTGTAGCTTGTGTGGACGTTTTACTGGATGGATCGGGCTGTTTTTTTTTATTCTGTTTGTAATTACCTACAGATATGTTTCCAAGCGTCTTGGGCCCCCAAACTTGAGTCTCCTATGAGAATTCCTAAAACATTCGCATTTATTACTTAATTGAGGAATTTTCCGAGGTTGCTTTACTTACAGGAAAATCACTTTGAAGGTCTGTCGATGTTTAATGATATAATATCTGTGAACCATTCCGAGCACAATAAAAGAAAAATATCAGCCCAATCCGTCCATTAGAACGCTCGGACGGACTGAAAATAGGTTTTCATATTATTTCCAGCCCGTCCAGACATTCTACTGGACGGATCGAGCTGATCTTTTTTTATTCTGCTCGGAATGACCAACGATATGTTGTCTATCGGGCCCCAAAAAATCTTCCTGAGTAATCATAAAATCCTTTTTTATCCCTTCATTGAGGAACTTTCCTAGGTTATTACTCGTAGATAAATCACTTAAAAGGTCCATTGATGCTTGCAGCTTATGATTTTTATTATTTTTAATTTATTGTACTTTGAATTCATTATTTATTAAGTATTACAAATTTTTTTAACGTAGAAATTTGTACTTATTACTGATGTCTGGTAATATGGGAATAGTGTTTGTTTCATTGTTACTACTGCATGAATAAAATGCAACCCGCTCTAATTTTGTGTATTGCAATCTGCGTACATTTCGCCGTTCGTCATCGTTGAATAAAATAATATCCTTTTTTAGAAATTATGTTTGTAACACTCTTCTCTTCTCTCTGTTTTAATTGACGTTGTAGTTTTTACTGTTTCTTTATTGAATCAAATCTGTTTAATCTCAAATCAAGAAAAATATTTTATTTTGTAAACAAAACGGCATTGAAATTTTAGTATAGCAGTATAGTTTAATTACTCTGTTTAATAATTCAATTCTTTTGCCTTTTAACTTATATGTAAAGTACATGTAAAATTATTCTTTACATTTTGAAATTAAATACTTCTGTTGGCCTTTTAACTTAGATGTAAACTACTTGCAAAATTATTTATTGCATATTGAAATTAAATGCCTCTGCAAATTAATATTATTGTATTGTATTGTTAATATTAATGGCTGTAATTTATAAAAAAGCCTTCTCTACGAATGAATTCATACTTTTTAATTATTTTTTTATCGTTTAAAGCTTTTTAAAGTCATTTTCAATAATTTTTTACGTGTCTTATAACAAATTTAAATATTTTTTTATCGCAATTAAAAATTAAGGATTTCTTACATAAAAGTTTAACGTACAAGTTATGAGGGCCATAACTACATTTAAAAAAAAAAGTTGAAAGATACTGGCACGAGAGGTGATTAGTATTCCCTAGAAAAAAAAGTAATTTATTAAACGGCCGAACATTGATCACTGAAGCAAACGCCTTGTCAGCGCTTCAGTACTTTGAGCACTTGAACACACTTAGTAGTGACCCTGCTCTCTACTTCTAAATAACACGAATAATATTCGGATGCCAAGATTCTCATCGAATCAGTTCTAGTTGGTTTTTGCTTCTACTGTTAAGTATAAAAATATATATTCCCTGAAAAAAGAAATAATTGTATTTTATTAATTAAAAACAGGTGCATGGTTGTTTGTAAAACTATTTTTTAGGTGGTAATCTGTCCACACTTTATTTATTATTTCTTGTATTTTACTGTTTTTCATATATATATACATTAGAGCGCACGTGTGTACATGAGGTACACATTGCGCTGTCTGTTTTGCTTTGATCTATAGTGTTGTATATCATGAGTTTAGAAGTATAATACTTAATTATCTTTGTAAGTAAAAACTTTTCTTGTCTGTCTGTTTTCACAGATTTTTTTTACAGAATATGCTATAACTACTACTACTACTACTACTATTGGTCTTAAAAAGTTTCTGCAGATAAAAATATTCGGTTTTCTGCGCTGGAAAAATGTTTCATTATTTTCTCTTAATCATAACAGTTATTTGTGTGTTTGGGAGGAATTATTATCGGATTTTATCGTTTGTTTTCTTTTAACATAAAAGTAAACTTTTAAGTAAAAAGTTTGAATAAGGTACCTTATTCAGTAAAATGAATAAGGTATTTATTCTAAGAAATTTTTAAGTATTTAAACTAATTAATGGTTTTTTGTTTTTGTATTAATATATTCTGCATCGATATATGTAAAAAAATTTTTCTCACGTTTGTATATAGATTATTAGTTTTCAGTAATAGAAGTGCAGAAGATAATTTTCATCATGTTTCAATGTAACAATCAAAATTACGTTTTCTTTTTTGAGTGTGTGTATGTGTGTGCCAATAATATTGGAACTACTTCCTGTATTGTATTGTTGTACATATTATTCCTTGATTCATGAATGACGCTAAGTAGGATAGGGGAGAGAACAGAGCCTTTAGAAAGTAAAGGACTAATATTTAAAAACGTAACATTAAAAATAAGTAAAACTCCAATTTTTTTATTTGCAGATTTTACTTACATAGGTCATTACTTACTGTATTTGTTTTATTTATTTTTTTACTAATGAATTAATTCACTACAGAAGCTTACAAAGAAATTTGTTTGTGGGAATAGAAAAATGGAAATTTGTAGCGTATGAAAAATTCGAACCCAGGATCTCTTGAGTGAAAGGCCCAAATATTAGTTAGCTAACATAAATTCTTTTCATATATGAATCTGAATGAAAGTCTGTTACGTAACGGATAATTTGGAATTTATAGGAGAGAGTTGAAAGAATAATTATTTCAACTAGAATGTATTCTTTCGAGATCTATATTCAGAGCCAGTAGTAACTGTTATCGGTAGTAAATATTTGAATAGTATTTACGACGCTGTAGAAACCGTTACTTTAGTTACTTTTTAAAAATCTTAGGTATTTGCTCTTAAACAGGTGACTTGCACGATGTCCTTTCCAATACCATCTAAAACTTTTCAATACCTCTGCTAAAACTTTAATATCCTGAAAGCTTTCATTTCCTTTGAGATTAATTGAATAATATTCCAGCCTCGCTTTTTTGCATTTCCTAGCATTCTTTTAATAGATCATTATGTAGTAAAATGGTTTGACTTCGAGCCAGCTTCTTGTAAATTCTAATGTATATCTCAAAGTTTCTGTATTCGAAACATGCTCACTATGAAAAAGGAAAAAAGAAAGGCTGGAGGCACTTGGAATGTAGATAAACAGGAGGTTAAATACCAAAAAAATAATAATGGAAAGTATACAAAGAGGAGGTTAACATTAGGTGAAAAATTAAGTTTAAGGAATTTTGTAGCATTCTTGTTTTTAATTCGTTTTCACTCTTGCATTTTCTTTTAACATGATATTTCATTTTTACTGTTTTACTTATGCAATTCTTCCTTTTTTGTGTAGATATTCATTGACGTTTTGTCTCCTATACTCATTACTTTTGTTTTTTTATCATTCATTTTATTACCATATTCTATCATAATGATTTTTCTTGTTAAAATCTTCTTTTGAATAATCTTTGTTTCTTTTCTCTGAAAACAATGCCAGGCGTCTTCTACGAACCTGGACAATTTATTCTCCTTCTTCCTACACTGATCCCTCATATTCTTGTAGAACATTTTTGATCACATCTACAACATATTTAATAAACAAGGTTGGTGATAAGCGGCACCCTTAGGTTACTCCTCTTCCTCAGTCAAATGGCTCAGCTTGAGCATTCTTCTTTCCGTTGCAGTTTTCTGATTCAGGTTGTAATAAATATATTTTTAATTTGTAGAGAGAAATGTGGGTTTTTCCCTATTATATAGGCTTTAAACTTATAACTAATATTATAGGATTTGTTGTTCTGTCATTGATTTCTTTATTTCATTTTTATGTGTTTAGTTTATTTTTAGAAATTAAGATTTGTTTATTTTGTAAACCTTTTTTTTGTCCATATTTAAAAAAAAATTTATTTTTATTTAAATTTTATTGTGATAATTATTAAATTAGCATATCTTTCGGTGTTTTTATTTAAATATTTAAATTATTTTATTTACTTTTTTTTCATTTATATACACAGACACACACACACATATACACATTTTAAATAACGTCTACAGCTTCAGGCCTCGACAACCCTAACCAAAATCACCGTCATTTAATATTTTTCATAGCTAGTTCCAAAACTGGCCTTCAGTACATCCCATTTAGTGATCTCATACTGAAAGATGGATCGTTTCGAAGGGAGCATTGTTATATTTTATTTATTTGTTTTTGTTCATTGAAAAATTATTTAACTGTTTTATACATCGTGTTTATACGTATATAATTATATGGATGTATAAATGTCTGAATATATTATATTTTTATATATATATATATATATATAAAGTATACATATATAAATAACTTTATTTATACTTATATGAAAATGGGACGAAGAGACAATTTTTAAAACGGTTTTTTTTCTAACTGCTTTTTTTCTTATTTTTTAGCTAAACGTAAGAGGATGTGTGTTCTGGATTTTCCTCGTAATTCAGTATGGTATATTTTGAAAGGAATAGTTTGAAAATATTATACGGTTTGTATTCAACATAATGAGGTTAAAACTTCGGTTGCTTTATTATTTATAGAAATTTTATAACATCATAGAACGTATTACAATATTACAAATGTTCTCTTTTCTACCCTTCAGTCTATTCTATTAGGTTTACGACGTAATAATCTGGTGAGAAAAGCCTTCTTTTCGAGCCTCTTTATTTGCTGTAATTCTGAAAAGGTTTTTTTTTAAATCTTCAATATCTTTCCTTCCGAAAAATAATGTATGGTAATTGACGTTTTCAAGTTTCTGTATGACTTTCATTATTCCCTTTCTGACCTGCGGTATATAAGTATCCCAGACAAAGGGATGACATTGCATAACATTTGAACAGCGCATTAACAACTTTACTGATCTTATATTTGTGTCGACAATCGTTACTGCGCAATCGAAGAATTTTGATAGAGAGATAATTCTGTTTAGTTTTATATTAAACATTTATTTTACATGTAATTAGTTTATTTTTTTATGACAATAAAACATTTTTAAAATACATTTATTTTCCTTATAACAATATACAACAGGATGCTTTTATATGTATTTAAGTTTTGCTTTGGTGAATTAAAATAATATGTGAAAGAAATCTCGTATTTATTTGGTTATGATTCTACCTATAAACTGTCGAAATAAACCTTTATAAGAATTATATGTTATAGCCTGACTCAAAATCATATACACACGCGCGCACACACACACACGCACACACACACACACACACAAACGTTATCAACTTATGCGCAAGGGTTTTTTTTAATGAGAGTTCATATAGTTGTTACGTTCTCTACACTTTAATAAATTACGCTCAGATTCCTTTATTTTACTTTTATTTTTTTCTTTCATTAGATTTTATTTAAAAAATGGCATTTTTTTTTTTTTTGTCTTCAGTCATTTGACTGGTTTGATGCAGCTCTCCAAGATTCCCTATCTAGTGCTAGTCGTTTCATTTCAGTATACCCTCTACATCCTACATCCCTAACAAAAATGGCATAATAAAATATTATAATGACTTGAAAGCTTTTTCGATGACTATTATCCAGCAGACCGCTTCGTTAGGGAATAAACATTCATTAATTTAGATAAACGAATTATATTTTAACTATATATCTTTTATTATAACTCTGTTCCAACGTAGTTTGACCTTCTTATAGGGTTGACGGTAGGTCTGGTGAATTTAAGTCAACAGTCAGTTGCGATTACAGTTTACCTAATACTTCAAACGTAGTAATATATTGAGGAGGCTTGTTATTGACTAAGAGACCAGTGTATCGAGTGTCAACGTTTTATATATTGTTGTAACATATTGATTTCAAGTTGGTCGTTTGTCAATCGGAGTTCGATTCCGATATGTTTGAGGTACAGCTCTGCCAGGTAGATAAACAGGCGTACAGTTTTGACATGGAACTAACTAAAATTCATTAATACAGTTTGTTGGTTTTAATTTTTATAAGGTGTTTTTTAAATCGGTCTTAGGTAAATAATAATATCTGAAGAAGATTAGATGATCTTATCGTCTCCGTATTAGTCCGTAATTGCTGTGGGACAGAGCTACATGTGACATTTATATGTTATAAGTATGGAAGCGTGAAACGAACACAATACTTTATGAAGCTGAGAAATTTCGATCGGAGTGAAAGCGAATGACTAATTAATAGTACGTTGAGTACGTTAATAGTACGTATTAAATTAATAGTACGTTGAGGCCAAAAATGTGAGTTTAAACAGTAAATAATCGATCTAAACACGATCAAAGCTTCCACTAATGTCAAAGAACGTGTTTATTTTTTTAAATCTGTAATGTTTTAGATTTTTTGTATATTTTTTCATTAAAAAAATAAATAACGACTTTATTTGTAAAGAGAAAAAACCTTAAAGTAGCAAAAAGACTATATGGATGATTCTTTAAATCGATTTTTAAACAGTATGTGTATTTATTTACTCGTACATTCGATATTTATTTAAAAGAAACTTTATACACATCTGTTTAAAAAGTAATGTTCATATTTAAATGTTGAAGTAATGTTCAACAGTTAAAAGTCTGACCTATAATTTGTTGAATCCCCATAAATTCAGTAGGAAAAAATTTAACGACAACCAGAATATATTAATCCATTTTCCATTTTAATATTCAGATATTATAATTCTGAAAACTAGTATATAAACATTGTTTTTTTCTTTAGATTGTTTATTGTCGATTGTTACTTTTTATAAACAAAATATTATTTTTTTGTAGTCTTTTCTGGTGCTTATTTTTTGAAAAAAAATTGTGAGAAAAAAATTAGGTCTCACGGTTTTTTACTGGTTTTTCAAGATATTTTAGAAAGCATTGCAAAGTTCCTTTTTCTTGCTATCCTTAGCTTTTAGATTTTAAAGTATATTTATAAAATTAAATTGAGAATTTATTAGTTTTTTAAAATTGTTTTTTTTGACATATAATGACGTGTATATACAGGTCTAATTAAGTATATATGTACATATTTTTAATTTGGAAAATTTTCACCGTTAAGACTGTCAGTTTTATTATTTCTCATTTAACATCACATAACCGGATGGAATATGAAGTATCAATTCCTTTATTTTACGTGAATGAAGATGATGTTTTTTGTTTCTTTTAGTTTAAAAATTCTTTGTTTTTTATACCCTTCGTGACTTGACTAAAATATTCTCAATTTATTTTATTTCTCATATGTTTATTACCGTTATTTTTTACTTTTTATCTTGCACAATAATGCGACTAACGAATGTTTTTCTTTGTTTTATATTTCACACGTTTTCATTGCCACGTTGTTATTTTTTACTACCTTCTTTTAAAGATGTCTATTTAGTTGACCGTCGGTTTAATTTTAAAATTATTCTTATGATTTACGTATATAGAATCTTCACAACGTTAATGTTTACATAGTACCATAGCATTTCAAATAAAATTTATAATTTAGAAATCCGATGGTGTTTTATTAAACTTTTTAATTTTTTTTTAATAGGTAGATTTTCTATGAAAATAGTTAATGCGTTCTTTATAACATACTATTAACGTATTATTCCCTTAGTTTACTGTGAATTATTAATGTAAAATATGCTGTACTATGGGGTTGAATTTGTGTGTTTAACTGTAGGTGTCGGCTGATTTTCATTTTATTTATTTTACTATAGTACAACTGTTGACGAAAAAATGTTTTATGCATAAAAATAGAGTAGTAATAAAGAAAAATTTTAAAAAATCAAAATTAAGTTGAGGTATACAGCCTACCTCAGGGATGTCCGAAGAATTTATATGGATACGTTAATGATCAGTGTTTGGTTGAGTCGATCCAGCGGTGGAAATCCTTGTGTGGTTTTGGTGGATATTAAAATTCGTTTGTTTTCGACAGCGGTGAAATTTCCTTATTACTCCTTCCTTATTACTGTTATTATTTCCTTATTACTGTTTGCAGGTTGAACGTACGTACGTAAAGTCGGTTACATCTTGGTCTGGAAAACTACTTTTGCTAAAACTGATGCAGACGAATTTGTTATTGATTCTACATTATTGAGAAACTATAAACATCGGATGCCTATCCAAACTCCATTTTTCAAGGACACATTTTCGAAGTGTGATTTTATTTAATGTTGGTTTTTATAATATTTTTAAATTTTCCAATGGTTTGACGGTAAATTTATTGTAATCGAACAACGCTCGTTTGAAAGTGCATGTATGATGAAATCTAAGCGTAACTTATGAATCACATGGAGAACGATAAAGGGAAATGAGAGGTATGAAACCGGTTTCACATAAATCTTAAATCCTTCCTGTTTAAAACGACGCACAATGTGTTTTGCTAAAATTTAATTTTCACGTTTAGGTTTGCTACTTAAGTCTTACCATGATTTTACTTCATCGAAATTTGATGTATGCATCTCTACCTTAGTAACAATTTATAAAACGTGTTCAGATTAAAAATAGAAATTAAAGAAATGTTTTGATGTTAGTATATTGTAGTTATCTGATTTTATGATATGTTATCAGTGAATCGATATATTTGCTGCTTTTGAAAAACAAAAAAAGTTTTTTATTGTTCAAATTTTGTGTGCGGTTGTACTTTTGCATTCTACATGGAACAATAAAAAATGATTTTTGGAATTGAAAAAAGAGAATTTTCATAATCCTCACTTACAAAATAAATATTTAGACGCCGATTAAAATTTTGTGAATAATCTGATTTTAGTTCTTACTGACTTAACCGCCATGATTCAGGTTGACTTATCCACTTATTAAAAAACTGATTTCTGATGTTTGGAGTGGAGTAGATATGTCAACACTTTAACACAACGTGCAATGATTGATTTTTAATATTAAACACTAGTAACATTCATCGTCGTATAAAAGCCGATTTTGGTAATGAAGCTAATGATCGAAGTACTGTGAGTAGGAGGCAATAAAATGTCGTACATCAGAAGCTGGTAAAACGAATAATGAGGTGAACACTCGCAGTGGTAAATCGGTTTCAGTGACCGATGAGAAGCTCTAATAGAAGTTGGATGAAGACTCATAACGATCGTCCCATCGCACAACAACACATCGCCACCCAGATAGGCATTTCGAAAGAACGAGTAGGACACATTATTCCACAGCTGGCTACCGTAAAATTTGTTCGACATGGGTGTCACGCAAACACAAAGAAAAGAACAAATACCGTAGAAGGGATGTTGAGAACAACTTCTGAAACGTTACCATGATGAGGGAGATGACTTCCTTTTCAATACTGTGATGGGTTACGAAACTGGAGTGTATCGCTACGACCCAGAAGAGTTCAAAACACAACCCTCTGAAAAAGAATTCTCTTGAGATTTTTAGAATTCCAAATGTGTACGCGTGACCAACTACCTGGAAATCGGATTGTCTATAAGTTCTCTGCTGTATATAGTCTTTTAAACCTCTTAGGGAACGTGTGTCTTGTTCGATAATCAACGGAATCGATAATTCTGCAACACGATAATGTTCGGTCGCACACATCGCGAGAACTTCTGAGGCCTTGGGAAGTTATATTTCAACCTACTCCACACACTCCATACTCACCAGATTTGAAGTCGTACGATTTTCACTTTTATCAGCAATTTAAGAGGAGTTTTTTCGCATTTACACAGATGTTAAACTGAAAGACGCAGTAATTTAGTGAATAGTTCAAGGAAAGGCCGCAAGCAGTTTTCATTGAAGGATTAAGAAAACTGGTTCACCTTTTTTTTTTGCTGCAAATTGACTACGTGGAAAATAAATGTGAAGTTTTTTTAGGAAATACAATGTTTTATTATGCCAGAATTTGTATTACTTTTCAACCACCTTTCCTATAATAATTAACTGTGGATTTCGGGATGCTGTCCTGTTCAAGGGCTTATCATGCTTTTCTTTGATCAATCCATGTATATTCTAGGGCAGTCTCTTTTTTTTATCCGCTTACTAACATATTTACTGATTCCTGACGAGATCTTTGTAACGTATTTATTATATGCCGATAAGAATATAAAGATGTATTTATTTGCATTTTAACTTCGTACTTAGATTTTCACGAAATTTTTTATGGTGTTTAAAAGTGCAGTAATTCAGTGTAAATTGAAGAGCGTTTTATTAATTATTTACTTATAGATTACGGATTGCAGACTACTACATTAATGAATTGAATAATTATTTTTTTTTTTATTATCCTCGAAATTAATTGTTTTATTCAATTTTATTGGTTCTGAAAGTTTATAAAATTAAATTTGTTATTCTCTTGTTTCATGATTATTGAACTGTTCCTTAAACTATTCAACGAGTAATTTTTAACCGAGTTACTTGCAACGCTTTGGTGATTTTTTTTTTTTTTTGTTCGATAATTGTCGGGTAGGTTACGTAAGAATATTACTTGTAATTTTAAATCGTAGTCTAATTGTTGTTTAACACGTTTTTGTAATTTGTTCTGGTCGGAACGTTGTCGAAAAATGGCACAACCGGAATAATTTGAATCGGCCATATGAATTTATAGTCAGTACTCCATTCGATTGTGGTAGTTATCTTCCCGTAAATGTGGGTTATTATAGAAATAAGCCGTGAACAAGAATTGTTTATCGTTTAATATTCTTATTTTTAACACCTTATAATTAGGATCGGTGGTCCATATTGAATTCAGGTACAATAGAAGATTCCTTTTGTGCGATATGAGTTAGTTAGATTCAGGTGTATATTTTATAATCTTCAAGAGCACGGAAACCGTTCAACATTTTTTTTATCGGTGTAATCTATTTTGACTATTATCGACTGCGTTACTTTTTTTTTTCTTTTTCCTCTGTTTTTTACTTTTTTTTTGTTCGTCTTATTTTTTCGTTTTTTTTATGTTTTCTACACCGATGGATTTGAAGGTAAAACTCAAATTTAAAAATCTTCGTTGACCGAACTCGAATAAACCTGATCTTAGAACCTGTAACTCTTTTACGATGAAATTTATTTCCTTTCATTGCACAAACACAAACAGTTAAATATATACGCTTCTACCCGTACTTTTTCTTTTATAAATATATATCTTAAAATGAATTATGCATTCTGTGAATTTATATTTACTGTTCGTCTACTAGTTTATATGTTTCTTAAAGTGTAATATTTCCCGTATATTTTTCCACTGAAATTGGTTTTGTCTTTTAAATTTTGTTCGTAAATTTCTTATATTTTTTTAGAATTACCCATTGTTAATATAATTTTATTGTATCATTTTATTTAAGTTGGATAACATACTGTTTTTTTCCCATTAGCTGGAGTGGTCTCAACTAGTATTGATACTAATTTTCAGGACAATTAATTATTCTAAATGCTGCATTTCTTAGGTTTTTAGTTTCTTTACGTAATAGAGTTACCAATTCATATCATTTTTAATAGTAAAGTATTTAACTTGATATTTCAGTATATTTGAAGTGTATTTAATAAAGGTTCATTTATGTATGTTTTTTTTTTTTTTTTAATTCCGTTTGATAAATAGATAACACTGATTTCGGGAAGTATCTGATTAATGAACGCCGGATGGATTGCTCATCATTCACGAATTATTTATTGTTTGTTGTTAATTTATTTAGATTTATATACTAATTACAATTTTTTGGCCTTAATCGGATGATGGAGATTATTTCCAACAGACTAATTTGCCGCAGTTAATTAATACTCAGGGTGTGCGGAAACCCTTAAATAAGGCTTTTCAAATACCAAACCTAGACTAGTGAAATTTAGCAAATACACCTACCTCGAAACGATCTATTTCGCGGTATGAGGGTTTTTTGTTCTTCTTTCCCCCCCGCAGGAGCCAGATCCGTAACTAAAATAAACTCGGCTCCGAAGGGTGCCATAGCCTGTAACTACCTTGTCGAGAACAAAGTTCCCCCCCAGATAGCCGGAACTCGGTCTTTTAGGCGCCATGCCTCTAATAAGGGGACCCCAAAGGATCCCCCCACCGGGACTCGGTCTTACTTTCCCCCCAACGGTACTGCAAGAGAGTCCCCACCCGATCATTGTAAGCGGGAGACCGAGGCCTTCCACCCCCTCCCGGATGGGGCTGCCCTCAGAGACACCATGATGTTCCTACGAAGAAGCAATTCCAGATGCCGATGGAGCCATCTTACGTCCCCGACTCCCAGGTGCATGACTTGCAGGATAAGCACCAAGGGTTCTGTTGCCAGTCCTTGCGTAAATGGTCAGCTTTACCACATGTAAAACAGTGCCCGCTTCTGTCTACGCCAGAACAGAACTTGACCCTATGGCCTGGATTCCAATTCCAACATCTGAAGGAAAGGTCGTCGGAAGTACGCCGCACCACTCGACAGGCCTCACCCAATCCGAACTCGCCCATCAGACAGTAGTTTGTCCGCCAGGATTGGCGGCACTGCCGGTTTAACCACCAGAGTGGAGCCGTAAGCCGACCGCTTTGACAGGATATCAATAGTGACCGACTCACCTATCGTCTTGCGAAGCTTCCGAAGAAACTCGTCCTGTGACGTGAAGCCATCCACGTCCTTAATACCTCATACCTTCCTCGGTGTTAGGTTACCATATTCCAAAGTAACTCATAATCTTTAAATGCAAAAGGTAGGATTGTGACATATTTTAAAGCGCTTTAAGTAAATAAAATTTTCATTAAAATGCTTTAGGATACGATAATTCTAACCAAAATGACGGTATTTTAATTTTTTTCAGCGCTAGTTTTATATATGATCTTTGGCCCATCAGTCTAAAAATTATTTATTATAATAAATATTTATGCAATTTTCATTCTGATTTAAAATATTTTTGACTTCAGTATTTTAATAAATACTGGACTGATTTTTTCATTCAAGTTTTATTGTCTAGTATTTTTTGTACATTAATTTGATATTTTCCACTTTTTTGTACGTTCATTTCCTTTTTTAGGTTTTGTAGTATGATTAGGAAAATTGTTTTAATCACATAAAAAAAATACTAAGATATATATATACATATATTTGTGTTTTACGACTGTCAATGTTTAGGTCGTTAGTATTAAGCATCAAAAATAAGGTCTTAGTCTGGCTTTTTGTACCGTCGATGAAAATTAAGTTTTATACTTACGTATTATTATTGTTATAATTTTTCTTGGTCCTCGTTACAGGATTTCATCATCATAAGAGGACATTTTTTTATAAGTTCAGTAAATGTTTTTCTCCACTTTTCCTATTTGAACTCTGTAAAATCTGTTTCAAATGATAATTAGTTTGGAATTTTTTTCACTTGTCCCCCAGTTTCCTAGACCTTAAATTTTCTGACGGAATAAATTTTTAAGAGTATATTTTTTGTTAGTGAATATTTTTTGACGTAATTATACAAAAGTAAAGTTTCTATTTTATTTTTCTATGTATTTAAATTAAAATTCTTTCAAAGGGGAATTTTTCATAACGTAAATAATTCAAAATATATAATCGTAAATTATCAGAATTCCTTTGCATTTAAAAAAAATTACGTGTAAGTTTTTTTTTTTAATTTTAGCACCTGGTCTTATCGCAGAGTACAATGGACGACCGACCTCCTTGCCCTTCAAAATCAGTATTATTTTTTATGCAAATTGATTTAATCTTTTATTAATGTGAAACGACATTTTTTTTAATAGCAGAGTTTTTCTGTAGTTTACAATCTTTTTTTTTGTTTATTTTTTTGTTATTTTGAGTTACAAAGCTAAGTTTTTTGTTTTGTTTATTTATATCGTATGTCCGTTACGATTTAAAAAAGTAATCTTTCTCTTGATTTTTATACAATATACTAGTATAACATGTTTTTTAAAGCATTCTGTTAAAAAAAAAAAAAGAAACTGTTATTTACTTTTATTTGTTAGTTGGTAGTAACGTTTTACTACTTTCAGTATTCTAAAAAATAAGAAGCGGTGTTTGTAAATTTAATAACAGTATTTCGTTGTTACCTTAAGGAAAATAATTCGCGGTTAACCGTTACTCAGTTTACATACATATCATTGCTTAGTAGTGAAATAAGACGCAAGATATTGTAATGTTAAACGTAAAATACTATTAAAGTAATGAAATACTAGTCTAATATATCTGTTTGTATTCATTTAAGCAGTAGTAAGCAGTATTTAAGCAGTAGTCTTTTTAATTATTTTTTATGGAACTATAGAATATATTTTATTATATGATATTCCATCTTTATAGCTAGTAAAATATTTTAAAGCTAATAAGTATGGAATAAAATACGAGGATAATAGCTTTTTTCTTTAATATTAAATATTGAAATTAATTTTTAACATGGAACAAACTTTGTTCAAAAGTCTTGAACTACGAGTCTACATAATTTACATAAATTATTCCAGAATCTGTACAACAAATTTGTCTATTTTTAAATTTAATTTTGTTCGGACTGGATGCTGAAAATAATTAACTCCGATAAAGTTACTTAACTTCCTAAATGTAGGTAACAGTAAATAAAAATGAAAAAGAAAAGGAGGTAATTAAAAGTCCCTTACGTTATTGTTTGACATTTTTTCTTTTTCTTGTTAAGATTCTGATAACTCATACTATAAAGGATGGTCTATACAGGGCTGGGTTAGGAAGAAAGTGGTAAAAAGGTTTCTTATAGTTAAAACGGTTGTTTCATTTATTATGAAATGGAGAATTTGCAAAATTAAAGAAATAGCTGTAATTTTTTACTGTAATATTTTTTTTTCTACCATCATTACTAACTACACTTATGTATTTTTCTATAAAAATATTATATAATTGTAAATGATCTTTAATGTAAACTTTATTAAATCTTAATTAAAATTTTTATCAAATCTTAATTATTAATCGCGTAAGAAAAGTTTAAAAAATTTGATCAAAAAATTGTTGATTTTTCCTCTCGTAAAATAGCACTTTATTTCCGTTTAGATATTATGAAATTTGAAATTTTTGTTGTAGAACCTTTAGAAACAATCTGTTGAAATTGTTTACTAAATTATTTATCTAAAATCTATTTCCAAATTCGTTTTCCAGTTTGGTATTTTATAATTGATTTAATTGATTACAAATAATTATATCAATAAAGTCATTATATTTGAATACTCTCTATCGTATTTGAATAACAATCTGTCATTGGCGAAATCAGAATAGTTATGCGTCTCTTGCCGGATTTTCTCACTATAATTTTTCTTTGGTATAATCGATAACATATTATCAAATAAAAGTAGTTATTTAATTATTTTTATTAATTGTACAAAATTATATACATTACAAAAGGACATAATTTCTAAATCATTTTACGTATACGTTAGAATTGGTTATAGTTCTCGTAAAGCTTACATGTGAAATATTTTTGCACACACACACACACACACACACACACTATATATATATATATATAATTCAGATTATTACTATCCGTCTGGTGCACCCTTTTTTTAATAAAGAAATCGGATGCAACACCTCGTTATGTTATGTAGAAAATGGTCATTGTTTCTATTATCTTTCAGGTGACGTAGTCTTATTTTCTTAGGATCTATTGTACTATATAATGTACGTATATAATGAAAGGTCCCTCTTTGCGACCCTTTTTTTGGACTTTCTTTATATTCATCCAGGTTTTGATGTGTTTTTATGTCACTAGTTGTACTTACGTGGTGTTAATTAATTTTTTCTACGTTTTATATATTTTTTCTTTCACATCTTTCACGTATTTTCCCATGAGTAGGTCAGAACAATGAGAATGTTTCGAATTAATTTAAATAAAGTATCACTTAAATAATCGAGATAAATTTGTTGAGTTTACTATACTATAAAAAATATTACATAAAGAATAATTTTTTTACATTTACTTAATGTTCAGATTTAAAATTATATCGTTTCTATCATTATTATTATTATTATATACGTTTTGTGTTGAATTATCACAACAGTGATTTTAAATTTGATAAGCTTTTAAGTTCGAAATAAACTCGGGTGTAGATTATTGTCTTTTGTCTCGTTTGATAACGTTCAATACTCTCGGGGAAACAATACGTCTCTAACTACAGTAACTGTTAAAGTTATACGAAGCAATGTTCCTCCCCCCGCGTTTCATATCCTTCCCATTTAAATTTATCTGGCTTGTCTATTAACTTCTCTTATGTTATCTGTTGTTTGATTGTGACCGAAATATTCTAAGTGGATAAATATATTATGTGACTTGTTAAATAGAATCTTGAAACAGTGATCTGTGATATATTTTTATAAATTAAAAATGTTTTTATTGTTATTTTTAATTATTCTAATATATTAATGTTGCTCCTTTATAACTTTAAAGTATAACTGATAATCAGAGCCGATTTTCTTTTATTATATTATCATTTTCATGAACGTTTTGACTTTTAACTTATTTCTTTTTAGAAGTATATTTATTGAAGAAAAATTATTTAATTTATATTTTGTGAACTAAAAGTTCTTTTTTTAATTAAATTTTTATTTTAATGAACTTGTATAGGGGCATTGGTATATGCCTGGTGGTTAACATAGGAAAATTAAGTTTATAAAGTACTCCTACCTTGAAATTTAAATATCTAAAATAAGTAAGGTGGAATTATGATACACGACTTCAAAATATTTTCTTCATAAAAATTTCCGTCTACTACAGCCATAACCAAAATAAAATCCATATAATATTTTTTACAGCTGCTTTCATAATGGTCTACAATACCTAAATAATTCTCCAGCAATAGCACATTGGAAAAATATAATAAAATTTAATAAGTGCTCCATCGTCAAAACAATTTATTTTTCGGCATGAGACCCTACTAGATAAGCCACTGTAAGCCACTGCTTCTCTCACTTTTCATTTAAAATTGTGCCCCGTACCCGTGAAGCCTTAGGGATATATTGGTTTCATACCGAAAATTAGAACATTTCAGGTAAGAGCATTTGGTAAAATTTCAGTTTTCTACGTTTAACTATTGAAAAATGATTTAAGGATTTCTACACTTGTAAATACCCGTTATAAATACAAAACAACGAAATCACTAAATGACGATTTTCTACTTTTGGAATTAAAGTAAATAATTCTTTAAAAAAATTATAAAGTAAGCGCCTTTTCTCCGTTTACAGTTAATAAAAAAATATATTGCCAAAATTTCAGCGTAAGACAGACGACCCTGATTCGTTACATTTAGATTTTATCAATGGTAATTGCTAATTTTATTGCAAAATTAATAATTTTTGTACTCACCGAACATTAATAATTATGCTAAGTTTAACCCATTTTAATATTTAACATAGTTAAATAACAACTGTCTCGCAAATAAATGAGTTACTTGTAATAAATAATGAAGAAAATTATTAAACTTACTATAGTTTATGTGTGTAAATAAATTAATGAACCTAATGTGAGTGACGTTATGATTCAATTTTTGTATGTTCTTATTTTTCTTTTATGTTTATTGTCATGATATAATTTCTTTATTTATAATACTTTAATCTTCTTTTACAGTTTTTAAATCATCTAAGCATTTTATTCTTTTAATTTAAAATTCTTATATATGTATATATTTCACAACGATTAAAAAAAGAATATTTATGATTTTTGTTTTAAATTACTAATTTTATTACTTTGTGCTGGTATTCTATTCTTTTATATAATGAAACTTTCATGTTTAATAATAGTTTTCATTACGTTACAAAACGATAGTTTCTCATAATAAATTACAGCATTTACGTTAAATGCAAAGATATGAAGCTCTTCTTGATAATGGAAAGGTTAGAAGGTTTTACGAAATTCAGAAAGAAAAATAGATTGAAAGAACAGTCTGTATTAGACATAACGTGTTTTTTGACGTGTGCATCAGAACGCAAACAAACAGTTTCGCGATATTACCGACACCATGTTCATACCATATATTGATGATATCCCTTTAGTCGTTTACATTATAAATAAATATAAACACATAAAATAGTTAAAAAAATAAATTTTTTAAATATCGGTTTATGTCATTCATGTTTATGGGTGCCAAAAAATGATCTGATAGCAAATATTTGTATCTTGAATACTTGTTGAGGGAGTCTCAAGAAATAATATTACACTTCAGATAGTAATATAAATAAGGATAATAAATATTTAATGATAATCAAAAGATCAGTGTTTTATTAAGGCGCTTGAAAGCAAAAATGTATCTGATTTTGCTGTAAACGAGATTAATTTGATGATATCAGATGAACTTGTCATCTAATAAAATAACCCTGAAATTTCGCTTTATTGGCAACAGAAATACTATCTTTACCGTTATTAGAAATTCTATCCGCACGAACGACTTCGAAAATGGAACAATTTCAATGCTTCTGTTTTATTTTTTAGAGGAGGTCTTTGTGGTAGTAACGTAATTTTTTTCATGTTAAAGTGGGAATTTAATTAAAAAATAAATTACATCATCCATGTAGACAATTTAAAGAAGATCTTTTCATCATTGTTTTGTATTTGATTATGATACTCAAAATATTTACAGTGAAATTCAGAAAAAATCTCATGTGGATACCGCATGACTTCCTTGTACGCCTAATAAATTACATATACACATTTTTTAAAATATTTGAATTTTATTTCACTAATAACTTCTGATTTTTTCATATTTTTGTTGTTGTTGTTGTTAATATTGAATTATTATTTATTGTAAAACTTTTTTACACTCAGAGGTTAATAATTATTAATAGATCAATATATTTAAATTAAAAAAGATATGTGTATTTGAAGTCGGAACGGATGTGCCTTCCCCTTGTAAGATCCAAATATTTCATTAGTTGAAATTCTACTTTGTTGTAATTTTACAACCAATGAAAATAAGTACCACATATTATATATCGTTGAAAAGCTCTCAATGAGAGCTTATTATTGCAGTCAAGAAAAAGTCCAAAATCCAAATTCTTTTGGATTTGTGAGCTTTTTTGGATACTTTTGATCCAGTCGATTGCAGTCAAAAGGAGAGGTGCACAAAACTAGATGTTACAGCAGTCCTAAAGCCAAAATTTCAACATTCTAAGGCTAATCGTTTTTGAGGTAAGCGAGATACATACGCACGTATAGACGTCATGCCGAAACTAGTCAAAATGGATTCAGGGATTTTCAGAATGGATATTTCCGTTGAAATCTGAAAAACCGTAATTTTTCGCGATTACAATTCTTCCGTGTACTCGCATTCCAGTGACTTATCTCGCGTTCAGTTCTACTTCACGCCGTTTTTTTGCTTTCTTTTTTTTCTTTTAATGTGAGGCATGTCATCTCTGCGTTTGTTTCTTCTTACAAATGACTTTTGTCATTTTGGTAACTGTTTTTTTTTTGGTGGCTCATACACATTTTTATTAAAAATAAAACAAATAAAAGCAAGAAAATAAAACTCTACTTCTAATTTAAAAAAAAACCCAGTAAACTAATAAATACAAAATAACATTCTATAATACGTATTGATGTACAATATAAAGTGATCTTCTACATAAAAAAAAAAAAAAACATTTGCGTTTGAACGTTATGAAGTGTCGAAGTTATCATAAAAGAGTGGTTTCTGTGGATCAAATAAGAATCATTAATGACATATTTGGAAATTATGTTCACTGAAAGAAAGTCTTCCTTTCTCTTAAAAGTTTGTGTAACAGTAATTTCATCAGTCTCGGTGTTATTGTTGAGGAGTATTTATTTGTTTACCGTGTTTTCTATTGAAGAAAAAGGGCAGTACATTTTTTTGCATGCCGAACTGAAGTCAATAATTTTAGTTCAACATGCATTTCGACGTATATATGAAAAGAAGCTATCAAATGAAAACTATATTTGACTCTTATTCAATCGGTTGAAAGAAACAGAATCTGATCTCAAAAAGAGATCACCTTGAAAACCACCACCAGTATCATGAAAAAAGTCCTACGAATTAGGCAATCTGCATTCTGAAGCTTAATAAATCTTTGATGTGTCGAGTTGAAAATTTAAAAAGAAAACCCGTTCATGCAATTCTACATAAAGGTTGCACTTTTATGCATACAAAATTCAGCTACTACAAAAAATAAGACCATATGATACAAAAGATGTTTGTGTCATAAAAAAAGTTTCAAGTTTGCTTTTGAAATTTTAAATAGTTAATAAAGTTATATCATTTTTAAATAATGTAATTTTTACGGATAAAGTTACTTTTCATTTTAATGGTATGTTAATAGATATGATTCACGAATATGTGGATCTGAAAACTGACGTAATTTTTGAAAATAATTTTTTCACACAAAGTTAATGTTTGGTGTGGTTTAATGAAAACGCCTTTATGTTTTGGTGAAAAAACTATTAATGGAAATGTTTATCTGGATATATTAGATCGCATTCCTTAACCGGATGAACTCAAAACTGTATATCCAATTTATTTTCAAAGAGGTGGTGCACCTTATACTTTAACCCGTTCATTAGCTAGGCTTTAAATGAAATATTTGCAGGTAATAAGAAGCGGAGAAGGCTTACATCCTAACCTTCGAGAAGTTTGGATCTAACTAACCCCAAAGTATTTTTTTTCTTCTGGGGAAACATTAAAATCATTGTTTACTAGCATAAATTAAGATTACTAGCATAAATTTTCACTGTCTAATTACGCGTTTGTCTAGAATAAAAAAAATATAAAAAAATCGCCAATCAAACCTCAATCTGATAGCATTAATACCTGCTATTGAAGCTAGTCGCAAATACTGTTGAAAACGTTTTTAAATAAATTATTAAAATCGTTTTATTATACATTCTGGTTCTAATTGTACTTTGCAAACGTTTATGTCGCTGAATGTTTTTTTTATATTTCACATTTTTTAAATTCTTTTAATTTCGTTTTTTTAAAAGTCGGCACCAAATCAAAAAATTAAATCTACTGACCTTTAATTGATCTAACCCTTTAATCGGTAAGTAGATTTATTTCTGAAATTTTTACTACTGTCCTTAAACGGTAATTTATTTCCATAAAAACTGTAAATAATACATAGCATTTGCTCTTATTTATAATTCATTATAAAATTATTTACGGACATCTTATTTATTTATTTTTAACTTCTTTGTTTTAAGTAGATTTGTGATTAAAATTCATACGGAAGAGTATTTGTATTTATGCATGCATCCCGTGGTAGTAACCGTACATGTTCGTATGACGTCATAGAGGCCGCATCCATCACCGGTCTGTTATTACCATTATTGGAATATGTAATACATATATACAGATACTATATCCTCCACTTGATATAACATGACGTCAGTTTGAAGTGTGCACGTGTGTTGCTGCAAGTAAAGGAATGTATTTCACTTTGTATAACAACAGCCTATGTTATACGAATAGAATTGAGATGTTTTGAGTAGGTCGGTCGATATCGATATTGTGGCGTGTTTTAACCGCACTTGCTTCGCTATTGAAATTCCTGGTTAACCGAATGCCCTTTGTGTACTTTAAATAAAATTATTTTGCACGATGATTTATTCAAGTTTTGACGTTGCACTAATTTGCAACGTCTTACGTTCTAGAAATTATAAAACGTATCGTTGTAGTTTATTATTGTAATAATAAATAAATAAGATATGGTAATTTTCAGTCTGTTACTTTACGTTTAATGTGCACTATCGTTGAAAAATTTGTCTGTTTTATGTATCTTCGTTCTCTAACCAGATGGTAGGTAACGTCGGTAACCACGGTAGGTAACGTGGTAGGTTAACTTAATCGATCGTATTATGTTTTCTTAAATAAATACTTGATTCGATCTATTGATAGAAAACCAGTAAAACCAGTAATTTGTTACAATAAAATATATCTTTACAATCTAAATCCGTTTACAATGTTTAATTTAGCAGAAAGTACCGCCTTATGTCCTTTATTTAATTGCCGAAAATTTATTATACGTAATGCCGACAGAATATTTTTTTTTTTTATTCGTTTATTCTTATTTGGCGAATTTATTTACTTTTTGATGTTATGAAATTATATTAAACATTTCTTATCGTTATAAAGATTTTTTAAACGAAAAATTTTTATTTTGTTTGATTAAAAGATTTGAAGAGTTTTTATTCTCTATTTATTGTCTCGTAGTAATTAAACGATTATTATAGCGTAAATCATTCAAATTTTTAAATTATTTTCTTACGAAAATTCATAATTGTTTTTGGAATTTTACATTAAACAAACCTAATTCATATTTTCGCATCCTAGATAATCTTAGCTGAAGCTTGATAGTAGTTTCTTTGGGGATTGCCGCGTTGCACCGATGCTACGGTCAAATGATTGAATCTTATCCCGGTCGAGGTGCACTAACGGGTCAGCGGTCAGAGAGAATCAGGAAATAGACTCGGTCTAGTTATTATTCCCAATCGTCCCCCCACCAAGGTAGCGTGTGGGTTAATCAGTTTTATTTGTATTTATACTTTTTAACTAATATCACTCAAATACCTGAAGGAAAGATGTTTAGCTCTTATACGCTTACAATTTTAAACTAATAAAACGTAAGATTTAAAACGGATCACATAATATCAAAGCGGCTTTTTGTAGCCTTTTTTACATGATTAGATTGGTATAAGTCATTATCATTTTATTGTCTTCAGATTTATAGGTATAAAAGTTTTTAAAAAAACATTTTTGAGCGATAATAAATTCACCCGCGAAGCTTATAAAAAAGCTTGTACGTGGGAACATACAGATGGAAATTTGTAAAAAATTCGATCTGACCGGGTTTCGAACCTGGTACCTCCGGTTGAATGGCCGAAATGCTACCACTTCGCCGCGGAGATTGGTAATTTTTGTTTATTTTATCGTTAATTTATTTTTAGATGGATACCTGTAGCTGTTCCTAAGTCGATCTATATTAATAGAAATCGCTCTGAAATCTACTTGTACTTACTAATAATTTTTATGTTTTCATTTATTCTAAGTATTCATTTTTCATTGTATCCGCAAATTTAACAAATATTTTAATGTGGATTATTGAAATAGTTGCGAAAATTCGAATGAAACTATTCAGAATTTGAAATTTGTTCAACGTTTGCGATGATGACACCATAAATATGGCGGACATTTTGTATTTTATTCACTTATTTCTACCAAACGGGTAGGTTATATTTCCAATAACTGAGTAAAAAAAATTCCGCTTTTAAAACATGAAAATTGTCCCATTAATTTGTATAAAAAAAAAACCTCATTTCCTGTCAAAAAAACTTATTCTATCTTAAAATAATACAAGAGAAACGCAGTTAGTAATCATAATGAAAAGTTAATTTTAAGAAAATAATGATTTATGGTTTTTATTTGTGAACATGGGACAGTCTGGTTTTTTCGTTTAGGTTCAATGTTTTAAGCATGTTTGGCCTAACATTACAGTTAGTGTTTTCTTTACAGGCCCAATTATCGACGCAACTCAAC
This sequence comes from Lycorma delicatula, assembly GCF_047948215.1. NCBI lineage: Eukaryota > Metazoa > Arthropoda > Insecta > Hemiptera > Fulgoridae > Lycorma > Lycorma delicatula. The sequence continues at coordinate 156,288,249 of NC_134456.1, read as the reverse complement.
ATTTTTCCTGTGTAGTTTTTGTTGACCGTTGGTGCAATTAGTATCGTTATTATCGCAATTTCATACCAAATCTCTTTAAAGTAACGAGATTTAATATCTCCTTATGTCATTTCTTTTCTTGCCTTTGCGTTTATTTCAAACTAATTTATTTAAGGAGTAGCAATTTTATTTGCTTATCAAAATTTTAATTAAAATATAAATGATACGAATTACGAAAAATTTAATAAACTGCCATCAAAAAAAGATATGGTGTGGACACCACACGACTTACTTGTACGCCTATTAAATCTTATATACACCATTTTTTGCTGCACTTCATTTGAAAGTAAGATACGATCCTCCAATTCTTTAATAAAGTGGACAGTTAAAGTATTTAAAAAAGTGGACCCGTTACCATGCATACATCGGTTCGAATCCTACTTCATAACATACATTTTTTTTAACCTTGTTTTTTTTAAAAAGTTATCCGATTGTAAAAATTTTTGAATTAAAATGAAAAGTACATAATCTTATTTTACTAATAACTTCTGGTTTTTTCATTTTTTTTTTTTGTATTGTTACTATTGAATTATTCCTTATTGTTAAAAATGATTTTATAATCAAACGTTAATAATTACTAATAAATCAATATATTTAAATTTAAAAAAAATTAAATAAGATATATGTTAATTAAGTCGCAACCTTCTCCTTGTAAGATCCAAATATTTCATTAATTAAAATTCTATTTGGCTATAACTCTTCAACAAATGAAAATAACACTCATACACACACACACACACACACACCCACATATATATATATATATATATATATATATATATATAATTGTTGAAAAAGTCTCAATGAGAGCTTATTACTACAATTAAGAAGTTCAAAATCCAATTTTTTTTGGATTTTGGGCTTTTTTGGACACTTTCGGTTCAGTCGATTGCAATTAAAAGGGGAGGTGCAGTTAAAGTATTTAATAAAGTGAACCCGTAACCATGCACACATCGGTTCGAATCCGACTTCATAACATAAATTTTTTTTAACCTTGTTTTTTTTTAAATTTATTGATTTATTAATAATTATTTACCTCTGATTGTAAAAATTTTTGAATTAAAATGAAAAGTACATAATCTTATTTTATTAATAATTTCTGAATTTTTCATTTTTTTTTTTTTTTTTTATTTTTACTATTGAATTAATCCTTATTGTTAAAAATGATTTTATAATCAAACGTTAATAATTATTAATAAATCAATATATTTAAATTAAATAAGATATATGTTAATGAAGTCGCAACCGATGTACCTTCCCCTTGTAAAATCCAAATATTTCATTAATTAAAATTCTATTAGTCAGTCCTAAATCCAAAATTTCAACATTCTAGGGCTAATCGTTTTTTAGTTATGCGAGATACATCCATACGTACAGACGTCACGCCGAAACTAGTCAATATTGATTAAGGGATGGTCAAAATGAATATTTACATTGAATTCTGAAAACCGAAATTTTTCGCGATTACAACTCTTCATACTTCTAATAAAGAATGAACGATGAAAATAAAAAAAAGTTTTCATTATTTCTTTGAATTACTACTTTTGTAGTAGGTGTCAAATTATTTCTATTAACGGTTAGTAAAATCTTGATAGTAGTTTATAAATTGGCATCCCTTTCAGTTAAATCGAGATTTAAATTTAATTTGCAAGTGCAAATTTCGTTTAAAATTTTTGAATGGGTTTTAAGTCAGTTTTTTCGTACAAGTACTTTGATAATCATTTATAATTTTGTTCTACTTGTATTATTTATTTGTAAAAATATACTTCACAATCATCGAGTAATATTGAAATGATCCTGTAAATATATATATATATATATGTGTGTGTGTGTGTGTGTGTGTGTGTGTGTGTTTAAAACACTGCATAATATTCAATGTATAATTTATTTTATAATAGAATTCGTTTTCTGTCTTTAACATTTCTTCTTGAAGTATTTTCTTTATTTATTATTACAAAATATACGTGGCTTAAACACTGTCAACGTTGTTTAGATTCCTTAGGATCATTTGTCTTTTAACCCCGTACAGATTTCAGAACAATAAATTACTTAAAAACGGAAGTTCTCTTTTTTATTTAAAAAAATCGTTGAATCTCATTTGACACTTCATTTTTTTTCTCTTTGTCTTCCTTTTATTTTAGTACGATTAAAAAATATCGGGATTAGTTGCATACATATCGTTTACTTAATTTATTATAAAATATTTAAATAAATTACAAATAACAACCTGGTGTTAAAAAAGTATATATTATTTATTTTGAATTAATTCTAATTTATTGATGTAATTAGTTGTGAATTAATGACAAATACATTATATATAGTTTTGATTTGTTTATTTAAAAATTACGATTAATTTTTTATTTCGTATTTTTTTATGAATAATTTCTGTGCTTAATTTATACTAATCTAGCACCCCCTCGCGGCTTCGCCCGCACTATAGGTTACTTGCGTTTCCCGTCGTGGTAAATTTTATTTTATTTTATGCTTTTTAGTCAAGTAACTGAATGCAGATGCAGCCAGTCGCATCGCACATAGTAATAGTGGGAGTGGCTGTGTTGATTGAGCAGCTATACACCATCGCACCCATTAAAAAATCGAAATTAAAAAAAAACCCGAAAATGTTTAAATGTTTCTGGTTTTTAGATATTTATCTGAAGCAACCCTTAATCTAGTGTATATCATTTTTGTATAGTCGGAAGTGAGAAAAATTTCCAACCATTTTTCAAAATTTTATTACCTTTCTTCGCACCATTCAAAAAAAAATAATAGCCATTCAGTCGTGTTGTAAGTCTAAAACCTGCCAGGAATTTTCTGTAGTTAGACTTACTGTAGTTAATGAAAATAGATGAAATATGAAGTGATAACACTTCAGTAAATTTGTTATAATTTGCGATATTTTTTAATAAATTACGATTTAAAAATAGGAATCAAGTTTAGCAAATTCAAGGCCTTTTTTATAGTAACGCCATTAATATAAACTACAATTATAGATATGATTTTGTGTCGTTTAAATATATAATTTATGATATCACACGTTCATTACTAATTCCAGATGGGAAGAATGAAAATTTTCTGTTTATTAATTCCTTTTTTTTTAACAGATATGAAAAAAGTATTTTTATATGTAGTTTGTGTTTTAATAGTGTAAATATTAAACTGTTTGTGTAGCTTTTTTCGACACAAGCGATGTATTAATCTACGTGTGATGATTCTATGTGTTTCCTATTAAATTTGTTATTCTATTGTAAAATGATTTCATTAAAAATAAAAATATATGACCAATAAATTTAAAACTAATTTTTTATAACTTGAATGCTATCTTTTGCTTAAACCGATCCTTATTGAAATTTAGAGTATAAAGAGCAGCACATTTCCTACGATGTGTTAGTGGACTTTTTCAATAAATGTGAAGTCAGATTTTTAAGCGTTTTCTGCTGTCACCCGAACATCATTGTGGAACTTATAAAAGATTTTAGTCGTCTCACTTCCCTTGGAATTTATCCTAGAAAATATATATACGGATCAAATTGCTTATCTCATCTTTTTTGAAGTCGTTAATTTGATGTGAATTACATTAATTTTATAAATTATATTTGTTTAACGCATTGGTTTTACTTAAAAAAGTGCGAATTTCACGTGAAAGGAAACTTTTACATGAAATAGGTAAAATTTAATCTTTCCTCGATTTAAAAAAAAATGGACTTGTGCTGTTTTTCCGGAAACTTACAGGTATCATTTATATATTTTCCTTATCAGTTGTACTATATATTGCCTTATTTAATTATATATTGAAAAATTTCTTGTTCAGTATACAACTTTTTAATGTCTGTAGGTATCGTGTAGAAGATTTTTGCGACACCGAGTACGTTCGCTGTAGGCGGAATAGTTTTTCTTAACTTTTTTCTATTGGCCTAATATCATTCAGGTCACCGGGGAGTCATCCTCATTTATTTAAAAAAACGATTATTCAGTTTCAAAAAAGTTTGCATTTGGTAAAAAGATATAGAAGCAAAAATTAAAAAAAAACTTCTTGCATACAATACGAGTTGAGAACCTCATCTTTTTTTAACAACGGTTAAAAACCATGCGATATATAAAAAGTTCTATACATTTTAGTTTTTCCAGTCCACATGTTAGCAGTAATTTACCAATCGATCGGTCATTCGACAGTATACCAAACTGAATTTTAACTAGATAATTTTGAAGAAAAGTGTACAGTATTAGTTTTGATCGCATAATGGTTGGTTGGTTGGTGAGGGGAACGTGAAAATGAAAAAAATCTGTACTCGTTACGTTTTGAAGTACGAGGATTACGAAAATACAATTTTTTATCAAAATCGGTTTTCCTTATTTATACGATTATAATTTTTTTTTTGTTTTCCTAATTTGTACAAGATTAATACATAATTTTCTATAAAAATGCGTATGTATAAAATTTTGGGCTCGAAAATCTCCAAAGTACTAGATCAATTTCATTAAAAATTTAGATATGCTGTATATCTGAAGTTGTGCATGTTAAAATTTGATGAAAATTGGTTGAGTCGTTTTTAAGTACGTTCAATTTAAGTTCGAAAAAAGTTTTAGTTTATATTGACTATGTAGTGGTGTATTTTTCATACGCGCGTATGCTTTGAGTCACAGTGGTGTGCGAGTTGAAATTTGTTTTTTTTTTTTACATTAGTGCTTTTTGACGTGTAACTAATTTTTATGTATCAAAGGTTTTTTCAAATTTCAGATCAGAATGAGTTGATAATTTTTCAAAAAAAACGTAAAATAAAATAAAGCCGGCTTTTTTTTATTATTAATGAGTGAAATATTTCTTAAGTAGTATAAATAATTAAGATTGAACAGTATTTGTTATTTGCGTAATGTAAGTACTGTAAAGATAAAATTTTACTATCTTTTACTATCTTTACTATCTTTATCTATTAACTATCTTTATCTATTAACTATCTTTATCTATTTACTATCTTTATCTTTATCTATTACTATCTTTTACTATTTACTATCATCATCAGGGGTCGCTTAAGCAGACAGCAGTTTTGATCCGACTTATATATTTTTAATATAATTGTTTTGCTTATGCTTGAGTGTCTGTTTTGTTGTTCTATACGTGTACTGATGTGAATATTGTTAAAACAATTTTTTCCGTTAAGCTTACGTCTATTGTTTTTCATCATAAGTGATGATACAATCTCACATCGTGAGCTATAATTTTTTTTTTATAAATCAATGTTAATGTGTATAGAGATGTTTTATGAGAATTTAAATACAATTTAAAAAATAAAATATTTTTAGGGCTGTTCTCGATAATTTGTTTTTCTTTGTCTCAGTTACAATCTTCCTTAATCTTGTTTCTTTAAAAATTACGGGAATTATCTGCAGCAATGAAATTATGTTTTTATTTTTAATAAATTAATTCTTTTTTTGTTCGGATATTATTTACTTTTTTCAACTAAATATATATTAAAATATATAATAATTCTAAAGGTTTTTTTTTAATATTTATTTAAAGTGAACGGGTTAAAAATTCTCATAAATACGAGTATATTGTGATAAGAAATAATTATTTTCTTCTTGAATAACTTTTTTTTTCTATTATTGTTACTCCAATATTTTTATAAAATGTTTCATTTTTAAAAGGTATTTTTCTTCCGAAATTACTTCTTTAAATTAAAAGAGATGTTTCAGTTGTAATATATATATATATATATATATATATATATATATATATATATTATGAAGTAGTTGTAATGTATATAATACAACTTTATATTTATATAAAAGGAAAAAATAAATTGTCTTCACTCTATTGAACGGGTGTCTTAAAAGAAAGATACTCTGCATTTACACGAATCTAATTGAAATTTTATCAAATGAATGAAAAGTAATTTGGAAACCTATGTTATCTATTTTCTTTGTTTAAATATATATTTATTTTAATTAATTGCATGCACTTGAAAACATGTAAATTCATGATAAAATAATCGTGTAAATTTATTAAGAAAAAAATGTGACTTCTAATTTTTTATTTGCAGATATTTTTACTGAAGTGTAACATGTTATTTTACAGTTTTGCAGTTTCATTTTTTAGCTACACTTTTTCCTTTTTTGTGTTTGACACAATGTTAAACCTTTTCAGCTGACGTGACACTAGTAAAACAATCTCCCTGAAAATTGTGTAATCGTAATTTTCATTCCAGACACACTTAATTATGTGGAGTAATTGGTTTGCTGTTAAATTCTTTACTGAATTTATTTTTCATATAAAAAAAAAATGCCAAGTGGCAGTTTGCAACGGAAATGGAAGTGGTATTTAGTCTTACCAGTATCTTTTTAATTATTTTCGCCACTGTTACATAATAAACGCTGAACACAATTACTCTCAGAAAAAGTATATCTGATTGATGTGTTGTACCTAAGGTGTTTTCATCTGCGATACCAGGTGAATAAAGTGGATAAACGTGACGCTTTGGATTAAGCGTCAAAATTAATATTTTCCTTTCGGTTGTGAAAATAATACATTAAATGCAATTCCTCTATTCAGTAGAGGAGAAACTTTGTCATTAAAAGCTGTGCTGCTTTTGACAGATGATTTTAATTACTTTTCCGTTTTCATTATTTATGTATTTGTAATAAGCAAATTACAGGCATATACGATTGTATTAATGTATCGCTTAATATTACGTCTTTTTATAAAATCAAAATTAACTGACGTTTTTTAAAAATAATTTAAAAAAATGTATGACTAATTTTAAGCGAGTTCTTTGTTTTATTGTGGGCTAATTGTACGTTAGAGAATAGTGTACTGTAACCTCAAATATTAGTTGTATTAATGTTAGTTGTTATCGTGTGTATTGTAACACATTATAACTGTGTGTCCAGTCGTTGTGACATAATGGCATATAATTTGTCGAAAAGTTCGATTCTTTTTATATATTTTACTGATTACAATCGAAAGAGAAGGTTTTCATATCTAACCATATGGATTTATTAAAAATATTTGTTCAGGTCTTTTTAAGAAAAATTCTAATCCGCTGATTTCAGGATTTCGTTTTTTCATTTTGTACCGGGAGTTCTTATAAATTTACAGTAGATTTCTTCTAGAAAGATTAAATAGAAAACTTTTTAAATATAACGTTTTATCTTGTTGACATAGACTTTCGGAAGTTTATTTTTGTTTGTTGCCCTTAATTTCTTACTATTTTGTTGCTAAACAAAAATTGTTACTTAAAAGTATTTTTTTATTTTAATTTGTGATACAAACAAGAAGCTATACTAAACGATTTTTTTGAGTAAACTGAAATAAAAAAACGTTAAATAATTTCTCAAATGATGTTGTTGAAGATCGGGACTTTCACCGACCTTCTTGGCAGTAGGTAGCATCTCGGCATTTCGTGTGGAGGTGCCGGGTTCGAATCCCGGTCAGGCATGGCATCTTTTCATGAGCTACCTATTTCCACCGAGATAATGACCACAGCTGTTGTTGCCCGCTCTTTCATAACAAAAAAAAATATTTAGAAATTGTACACTTTAAAAAAATATATTTTATTTTAACTTAGTATATAATTAATTAGGTTAAATTTTAGTAAATTATTTATCGTTTTTTGAGCGTTTTCGTTTTTTTAAATTGGTTTTTTAGGGATTCAAGAAAATTAACTGTTAACCATAAATAACTGTATTGGTGAAAAAAAACTAAACTGTCTTTTCATAGTCCACAGACGGACGTTATTTAAGGTTCTTTGGTAGTTTCGTTGCAACGTTTCTCTAAATTCATTTTTATTTTCCTTATAAATTTTACTCTTTTCCATACGTGTGCCGATTTTTTTTGTAATATATCTGTATTTTAAATAAAGTAAATTAAATACTTTGAAATTAAAGTAGATTTCTAAAAAGATAAAATCGATTAAAAAAACACTTAAAAATGCATAAAAAAACCAATACTTTTTTAATTGTTCTTTAAATTTTGAGTTTTCGAAGTCGTGAAGATAGTTATTGGTAGTGTTTTCGTTTTATTTTGACGCTATTTAATTAAAATTGTTAATTTACCTGCGTGTTTATATTTATGAATTTTTAATTTTTGTTCAAAGGAATAACTTAAAGAAAAACGAAATATCAAGACCAAGATAACGGATTTATTTTCGGGTAACTCAAAAATACTTGATTTACGAGAAAGGACTTTATTAGATTTTTTAAATAAATTAGCGAACCTTTTAACAAATCTCCCCACATATTTATTTTAAATATAATTTAAACGATTTTTTTATAAAAACAATTCTGATTAGAAAATAATTAAAATATCGAATTTTCTGTAATCATTAAATCCTTAAGAATTATGAATTGTTTTGTAGTTTTATTCAATATTTAATATATTCATCCATTTATCTCAATATTATACATTTTTTTAATTTAATTTTATATTTATTTAATTAATTGTTTATTTTGTGATACTGATCAACAGACAAGTGCTGGGGCAGTTCCTTTTTTATTTGTACTTACAAGGAAGTATTGTAATCAGGAAAAATGTCGGTTTTCAGATTTCAACGAAATATCCATTTTAACCACCCCTGAATCCGTTTTGACTAGTTTCGGCGTGACGTCTATAGATACGTACGTATGTATGCATCTCGCATAACTCAAAAACGATTAGCCGTAGAATGTTGAAATTTTGGATTTAGAACTATTGTAACATCTAGTTGTGCACCTCCCCTTTTGATTGCAATCGATTGGACCAAAAGTGTCCAAAAAAGCCCAAAATTTCAAAAATTTTGTTTTGGATTTTTTCGTAACTGCAGTAATAAGTTCTCATTGAGAGCTTTTCAACGATATATCATAAGTGGTACTTCATTGGTTTCAGAGTTATCCAATAAAATTTTAATTAATGAAATATTTAGATCTTAAAGGAAAGGCACATCGGCGAGAATCCGACTTCAATTTCCTTTTCTTTTTTTTTTATATTAAATATTTTGAATTATTTATAATTATTAACCTGTGATTTTAAAATAATTTTTACAATAAATAAAAAAAAAGCAATAAAGGAAGTCATGCGGGGTCCACATCAGACTTTTTATCCATAAATGTCATCAGTACGATGTATTGTTATGCACCGATCAGAAAAAGAAATTTATGTGTTTACATATTTATGGTAAGGCTTTCTTTATACAATTAAATGCTAATAATGATTATATAGGCGTCTGTATGGTTTCCTAATTCCGAAATTCTATGTCAAGGAAGTTTTCAGTTATAAGCAATTGTCAAGATTTAAAACAGAAATTATTGTAACCAGTTGTTAATATAACACGATCTTCTGTACTTTGTTTTCTTGTGTTTTTTTTCTTATTTACTCATCATTACATTTTGCTCTTTTATACTTGTATTAATAACACTTTCTTATGGTATAAGGCGTAAAATAAAATTACTCTTACTATTAATGTATTGTTCAATACTGTTGTACCTTAACTATAACTTAGGTGTTACTTACAAAATTAAATTTTAAACAATATAAATTATCGTTTATTCTGTATTTTTTTTATTTTATATTGCTTTTTATTGTTTTATTATTAATTTGTGCATGAATAAACAATAAACAGTTATTACTGTTATTATATTACTAACTGAAAATAATGGAACGTGATTATTACGAGTTAAAGAAAGTCTTTGAAATCCGATTGTATTCCACATTTTTCTCTTTTTAAAATTCAGTGCGTTTATCTTACATTATTAATAAGAATCACATTCCAACATTAAAAATTAGAGATAGAAGTTCTGTTTGGATTAAAATTAAATTATCTAGATTTCGTTTTCGAACTTTTTTTTTAAATTTTGTATAATACTATTCTTGTACTATTAAATAAGTTACCGTTCTGGATAAAAAAAATAGGAATCTGGAAAATGCAATTTTAATAAAATATAATTTTCTTTACCTTTGGAGTTCTTTTTTATAATCCTAAGTGTTTTTTTTATATTAAAAATAAGTAAATAAAGAGTTGTTGAACTGAAGGAAAAATAATGAGTTCGTTATAGTTAATCTTCGGAGATGTAAATGGGGGTAAGTATTCTCTAATGAAATACGAGTAATAATAATATTATATGTACCCGTAACATCTGTAAATATAACATTTTTAAAGATTTATTACTTTATATATTTTATATTCTAATTTAGTACTTACGAAGACTTGTTGTATTAAGTATTCATCTTTATATAATATTTTTATAATTTTGTAGTATTTTTTTAATTTTTTTTCTATTTTTTCCAGGTGAGTGGTTTCCAGGGAGTGGTTTATTTTTTATAATAGATAAAGCATTTACTGCTTATAAATAAAATGAAATTTTTTACCTTCGACAATTAGCTTCTGTTTGTTCATGTAAGTAAGATTTACTATGACTGTTTAAATTAATTAATATCTGTGTACAGTGTTATTTATTTAAAAAAAAAAATTGATCACCCATTTTACGAGTATATCGTTCATATCTTGGACTAAGAATGAATTAAAGTTAAACTTGTTTATTTAACCTTCTGTTTCTAATATGTAGATGAATGTTTCCAGTATGTATAACATTAGCATTGCTTTTAATAAAATATTTTTCTTTTAATTAATGTTCATTTTAATTAAAATGTAGTTAGTGTTTAGTTGTAAAATAAGTTATTTATATAATGATGATTTTAATTGGGTGTAGCTATTTTACATGTCCTGATGAAAAATTGTATTACTATATTCACGAAATTTGTAGTAAAGCCCTGCAGTTTGCGTTCTCTAAGGAGAATTAATTCCACACAAAAGAATACATTTTTTATTATTTAAAAATATTAATCGCTAAAAAATCTTGATTTAAATTAAAAAAACTTGTACATTTAATGTAATGTTTATCGTTTTAGTTACGGAAAGAGAATTTCGGTTTAGTGATCAGACATTAATTTATGATAGGAGACATTAATTGTGGTAGGAAAAATCGGAAAGGAAAGTAAACCCAAGTTGGATAAATATTGTAATGAATCGGCTTCATCGATTAGAATAGTTTACTAGTAGAACGGGTTAAATGAGCATAAAATCTCGATGAATGTTTCGGAAGGGCTTTTGAGGCGATAATTACAGAGAATATTAAAAACGTCTATGAATATAAGTTTGAAAGTACCTAAGTCGGCTAAGACAATATGTATATGAAATGAATAAATTTTACACGAATGTTTGCATGTGCGAATACAGTCTGCCCGCGATTTTGTTTATGCGTTTGCTCACAATCGATTAAAAGCGTGAAGACTAAACATTTGTAAGCACGGTTTGGGGCTGTTTCAACGTAACTGAGTGAAATTTTTGCGCCGTTTCGTAATTGATGAAACTCGAAAATATCATTACGAATTGAAACCAAGGAACAGTCGAAACACTGGGTTGCAGTAGGGTAATTCCCTCCAAAGAAGCGAAAAGCGTTCCTTCAGCAGGATTATTGATGGCTGCTGTTTTTCGGTGTGCTTGTGTTATAATCTTTCTTAAATTTCCGGATAACCAGGCAGTATGGCAATCCATCTGAATTGCTTAAAGGAGGAATAAAGAAAAAAGAGTACACATTTGATTAAAAAGGTTTTTCACCGAGACAATGCACCAGCTCACTATTCTGCGATTACAACAGCAGAATTGTTAAAATTTTAATACGAAATTCTTCTGTACTCTACCCGTCAGATTTAGCACCTCAGACTATTATCTATTACCAAATGTTAAAAAGCGGCTTGGAAAAAGATTTACGCGAAATGATTCCCCGAAGCATCTAATATTTTGAAGATTTAATTAATCATAGTATAAAGATGGGATCAAAAACTTAGCCATCATCGGACTAAGTGGGTATACTCGAAAGTAGATTATGTTAACACCTCTTATAAATATGCATGAATACATACGATTAAAAACATACTTTGAAAAATCAACATATAGAGAGCGTTTCATTTACCATCTCAGTTCTGGTATCATTACCATCGCTGTCAGAAAATAGAAATATTATTAATTGGTATCAGAATTTGATTATATTTTTTGGTGTAAATTTGATTAATTTAAATTAATCTACTTACTACTTTTCTTAAACCGGTCATCATGTTCAAACTTCATTTTTTCATTAGTTGTATTTTTATCGCGTGTTTTATCATATGTACTCGTATTTCTTGAGAGTAACGTAATTAAATTTCTTATTATTTATTTCTACTAATATTTACATGTTCATCTACGCCTGGAAATGTATGTTTTATCTCTTATTCAGAGATCTCTTCATATTATTATCGACATGAAGAGATTACTATTTATTGTATTTATATGCTTATAAATACATGTGAATAAAATTTTAAATTCCTATGTGAAATTTTATGCAAATTTGTCTCTATTTTAATTTATATACCCTTTGTTATAAATATTCTAATTACATTTGTTATTATTTTATCTAATTATATATTGTTTGTTTTAAAGGTATTTTTTTTTTATAATTACTCGTACTTATCTTTTATCGAAATACCAGCATTATAGTTTAATTGGATGTAAAAATTATTTTTTATCTCCTTTAACGATGTAAATTTATTTATGTTCAAGTTGTTTTTTTTTTTTTTTTAATTAACTTATTAATTTAAAATTATATTGTTACTATTTTCATATCAAATGAAAACTTACATGTAATATATATTAATTAAATATAATTTGTGTATAATTAATTAATATATTTTATATTATTATTATTATATTTTATTTTTCATGAATATAATTGATGAACAAGTAAATTTTCAACAAGATTTGATTTGGCAAATAATACAAGTATTTTAAATTGTTCCATTTCTTATTTTTTTAAAGATATATTCAAATTATAACATCATTAAACATGACATTGTTCTATAATTTTTTACAAATTGTAACAGTACCAGTGAGCTATACTGGTTTAACCAGTAATGTAGATAAAAACCATATCTTATTTTATTTTAGTTTTTAATCATATATATTATAAAACACCCTTCTGGTTTTACGATGAAATTGACAGAATTTCAGGATATTTTCTACAAGTAAAAATAAAGAAAAAGGTCTATGTAACATGGGTTCGGAAAAGCTTCGTTTCCGAATTACATTTTGCAAAAGAGATTGCCCTGATTTCCGCTCCGAGACTAAAATGAAGCCTCTCTGAGATTCTTGGAATTTAAATTAAGGTATAAATTTAATATTCTTTGAACCAAAAAATTGAACATAACATATCTAATAATTTTTGAGAAAATTAATGTAAAACACAAAATGTAAGTGTTGCAAAACATAATCTGTTAGGGTTTAAGTATTTCTTCGTTAAATTTTCGGAACGCAAATAAAATTCTGCTACAAAATGTAGGGAATTTAATTCTAAGAAAATCTATGTTGCAAGTAACTTCAACTGAACATGGAGATGAGTTTAAGAAATTTGACTTAATAAAAATAAAATCGACTTAAACATATTACCAGGTAAACTGTATTTTGTATCGTTCAACCTAGCAATTTTTCTTGAAGCAGATAGATCAGACGTTACTTTAGCGCATAAATCATGAACATATTTATCTAGTGATAAATAGTTGTCGCGACAGTAACCCCAAGAAATTTACAGCAAACATTTTCGTTTAGTTTACTGTTGTTGATCTACACAAGTATGTTTAATTTATGTTGTTTTTATTGGATCTAGCTTACTGCCTCGACCTGTTGACAAAATCGAATCTTGACAATATTATCTCAACAATAATTATAATAGCAATGAAAAGTATAATAATAATAAATATATGTTTATTGATGTAAAGTAAAATTATGACAAAATAAATCGGTCAGAAAGCAAAATGACAACCCAAACAAAATTAATGTACGAATCACATAAAAATAATAGTCTCACACCTTTTGCATGACCTCGAGGCTATATGTCAGGTTGGCTTCAAAAATGCAAATAAAAAAGGACCGTTCATTTCTAATAATGTTCAATATTAAAATCGCCAAAACTCAAATTAAAGAAAGGCTACACGAAAAATATTGGCTTTTCATAATTAAAAATTGAATTCCTCGACCCACTGAAATTTTAACCGTGTAAGTTTTGCTAGTCCTTGGTATAATTAATTATTTAGTCCATTCAATTCAGTTCTCTCCATTCAATTTATAAATAATATCCTGCTCGCATGATTCATTTCTTCCTAACCAGAATAAGAAACTAACACTTTAAAGAATCAGACATGAACGTAGAATTATTAGTAATTTTAATATAGAGCAACAAAATTCTTATTAATGCTCAATAAGAGTTAATGAGAATGAATTTTGTAGCCTATGAAAATGCCATGTCTAACCGAAATTCGAACGGGAACCTCCGGATAAAAGGCAAAGGTGCTACCACTCCGCCATTGAAATCAGAAATAATAATATTGGTAAATAATAATAATAGTATTGGGAAATATATGATTTTGTTACGGGTTTTTTTTTTGAGATAGAGTTATGAAAATAATATTTTAAACGTTTATACAAATTTATTTCCGTACATTATAATAATTTAGTTGAGCGTTATTATTTATTTAATTTACTAGTTATTGTTTTTATTTTTAACACTTCCTTTTACTTTGTATCGCTTAGCGGAGCTATTACAAAAGAACTCGGGTGGATAACGTAAAATAATAAATTATCATCTCTGAAAAGATGGCTCATAAAACAGTTATTTGATTAATCGTTTGTATCCCGTTCTCGCAACCATTTTCTAAACTAATATAGTAATAACGTAGAGCGTAGAGGAGTAATACTGTATAAATTTATGCAGCAAAATCTGTCTGATAATGGTAGTAAGAAGTAGAGTTTAATAAATTAAGCGTTCTAACTTAAGTGAAACTCCTTCCTTATTAGAGGCCGTTTATAATGGCCTTCTTGGTCCAACTATGTATAAAGTAAACGTTAGAGATTTATTAATCTTTGCTCGGGCTCTTGGCGTTCTTGACCCCGGTATCTCTGTAAAGAAAGTTTCGTTATTTGATTATATTGTTCCGTTTAGAATTCACTTTGATTATTTGTAAACTCACTATTATTTCATTTATAAAAGTTTCCTTTATTAATATAATCTCTGATATTCAGTTTTTGAAATATATTAGAATTAAAAATACGAATTATTGAGAGTATATTCAATTTCTTTAATTTTTCTTTTCACTATAATGTGGCATAGTTTGAACCACGTTATAACGAATCATGTGATTTACCTTCGAGTATTTATCATCATAAGTAATCTACGGAGTTTCCGAAAAGTCCCGTATCATAGGTGAAATCATAATATTTGTTCAATATGTCCTCCCCCGAATTTCGGACAGAATTGTAGGCGGAATTACGTGTTGTTTAATACCCTGGGGCCACCCTGGATTGTGTATGGCATGGAATTCGTCTTAGTCTTGTTACTTAGGTGGGTCATCACGATTTTTTATACTGTACATCCGTGACTTCAGTTACCCTCAGAAATAAAGATCATTGGATTAAAATCCAGTAACAGTAGAGCCCATTCATCAGGTCCTTTGTGACCGATCTAATGTTGAGGAAAGATTTCATCCGGCCAGCGTCGTATAGCACTTGCGTAATGTGATTGGACTTCGTTTTGCATGAATCGTTCTAGTGATATCCAACGTGGGCATCAGCTAATCTCTCAACATTCACAGGTACTTTTCGTACACCACATTCCCTTCAAAAGAGTACGGTCATTCCAAATGTTACACCACACCTCTATACGATCAGACTATTACTGTATGGTGGGATCGTACCGATGGAGGTTTTCTTGTAACTGGTTGCGCAGATTTTGTCTTTGTCTTTTCACCCTTCACGTAAACATTGTTCTCATCGGAAAATAATACACAAAATAGAAAGTCTGCATTCTCCTCAATCCTGTCCGAAAAACATCATTTTCTTTCTACGATCAGTGTTGCAGGAATTGGAGCTTGACGTTGGAATAGACGTTGGATCGAGTTATGTTTAGTTCAAGGCCGGTTTGATTTCTTTGGACTGACGTAGATCTGGCGGTCACAGCTTCTTATGCGCCGTCATCAGTCCGTGGCCTTCCCGTTCGGGGTAAACCAGCAACATTACCCCGTTCCCCTAAACATGTCAAGTAATCTTCCCATATCGGCTTTCTGCTGTTTAATACTTCATTCCGAACGCCAACGTCGATTAAACTCAATACTAACTTCACGATGTGAATAATCTTCACGGTCTCCCAATAGGTTGATTTACACACGTTTTTCCTGTGACAGCATTATTACCTGCAACTAAACAAAACGATACAGAGATATTCGAATTTTACCAATAGTGCGGGTCTTTTCGGACACTGTAGAGCAGAATAATTATTATATGCCATTTGCAATACAAAGCACAAATTTTGACACGCTCTCTAATTACTAATAAGAAAATGTAATAAAAAAATGACGTATCACCGAGCTTAAAAAATGAGGGTCCCTTCATAAAGAATCATACATTTCAGTCCTTCAGCTAAAATCATCTTCTCGAAGTGCATAAATCTTCGCCAAAACACTAAGACTTAAATTCCTTTAGAATCTTATGTAAAATTGTTCTGAGTATTTTCAGTCTAACAGAAGTGTTTTGGTAGATGTATCAGGCTCTCAAACTAATTTCTTCGGCTTGTTTGCTTTTTAAAGTGCAAATAGTTCCAGACTATTTTCAGCCATAAAACATCACAAAAACTTCCAACGTTATGCGTTTCAGAAATTTTGACTAAATTTTAATTTTCGATAGTAAAAACGTTAGGAACTGTTTATGGCAGTAGCACTTTCCTTACTATTTTTCTATTAATACTTAAGCATAAAACCTTGTTATTCTATTCTACATTCAAAGGCCCGCATTCTCAATACAAATACAAACATGTGCTGAACAACAAGTTAATAATTTTTATCGGCTAATTACTACCAACTGCACAAACAAAATTTTCCACCCGTTACCCGAATTTAAATTTGCGCGCAGGGGAAATTGTCTTTTTAGCCCATCGTATAATCCAGTTTAAAAATTTAGAATTTTAAAGGATCATAAAATGGAACAAAATAACATTTTAATATAAGAAATTATTTGAGATAGATTAAACTTTAGTCATGAATTAAATTCTGTGTTTACTTTATTTAATAATAGTATTAATTTAAACCGTTGATGAATTAATAATTTTAAAGACCTTTTTACAATTCTTAAATTTTAAATTTTTTATTTTTAAATTCCTTCTCACAGCGGCAACTGTAAACAACATACACAGTATTACATCTACGTATGTTTGTATTAACGGATTCTATGCACAGTGTAGTTGTGTAGATGATTTGTAATCAGATGGAGTACGAGTAAGGAAAATTCTTTCGTCAGTAAATTTGGTCCTGAATCGTTAGTGATAAAAGCGAACATTTTATTAAACAATTTAATTTTATGAAAACTATTTCTAGGATTGATTTGCATGAGATATTAAAAAAAAAAATGTTATGGCCAATGAAAATAACTGGTCCATTTTAACGAAAGTAAAATCCTTGAGTCTTAGATTTAATTTATTAAACTTTTTGAGGAAGGACAGCGCAAATTAGTGGAAGTTGACTTGACAAATTTAATACTAACTACATTATTAGTACGTATACGATTCATTATACACTATCTGGTACTTTGTTTATAATTTGCGTTTTCCTCAGTGAGCTTAATTAACAATATTTTACTACTCTAGTTTTAAAATGGCTTCTTTTAAAAGTTATTTTTGACAACAATTAATTAAAATGAGTTTAACATTTAATTGGCTGTCTGAGGATAAGTTGCTATATATATATATGTATATTTTAATAATTTTTTTTATCTTACATTACCACGAAATTCTGTTATATTTTTTAATGTAAGTATAAATTAAATATATCTATTATATAAATATTTGTATCAGTAAATGTAAGCTATAATTCAATATCGATTGTATTAGCAGCGGTGCCCCTGCTGCAAGGAATTTAACTGACTAGCATTGCTAGTCCGGTTAGAAGTATATTAATCCGTTGGAAGTGATTTGTGTGGCAACTTTGTTCATAGAACAGGTCGGTCGTGGTTGGACCTCACATCCATTCGAAACAGTTTTCTAGATTTATGTTCCGAAGCTCGGAGAAATTAGAAGGTGGAGTGAGAACAACAGGTTCTTGGCATGTCTTTATGAGACTTCTATTGTTTTTATTTTTAACCTATTGATTTCTTGCAGCTATTATCTATAAATAAATGTGAATGTGTGCGCGCGCGAACTTGTGTATGTAGTAGATTTATGTACTTGTTATCGTTTTATTAAATAGAATTATAATGTATTAAATTAATTGGTGAAATCAAAATGGTGTAAAAAAAAGGAACGACTATAAATATACCGATCAGTACATTTCTTTGTTACAGTCTGTTTGAGCGTAAAGCACTTAAATAACAATAATTAATTTTTCAAAGTATCTCTTGCAGAATATTTTAAAAAGATAATTAATTTTCCCGTTATATGTTACATCGTAATAAGTTATAACGTTTGTGCGACCATTTTAATATCACATGAAATAATAAGAATCTCCGAAATAGTACGAACAAAAACGTTTGAATCGGGACGTACACTTATTTTTTTCCTTTTTATACGTTAATACTTTGTAGTTTTTGTTCTAAACAATGTATTTACATAAATCTATATCCTTTTTACTCATATAGCATCCAATTATTTATTTCAAACATCGATCCTAGCCCATCAGGATGGTCTGGTGTTTAAGTCGTCGCAAATCAGTTGTTTAACAGTTGATTTTTCGAAGTCGAAGGTTATGAGGTTCCAATTCCAGTAAAGCTTTGTTGCTTTTATACGGATTTGAATACAATGGATATTTTGGCGGTTGGGGTTCAATTAACTACAAGCCGCAGGAATGGTCGGCCTGAATCTGCATAAGATACACCTCATTTATATGTCTTCTTCACATAATTGGGCTGTGGGGGTTGCTTGTTGTTCGCTAGCTGAACAAATTGCGACGTACACATTAGGAAAATAAAAATTAAAAAAAAATATCAACTCTCTATGTTACTGAAGGAAATAAAATCCGTTTAAAGATTATGTCATCAGTTTTTTCCAATAACTCGGTAGTTCGCTAACCGTTTTTCAAAAATAGCTCTGTTTATAACGAAAGACCTTGGATTTTTAGTTAGTAAAACTGATTTTGATGAAATTAACGATTACCGAGTAATAAAGAAATTAAAATCTTTACCGCCATATTGAAATTGTAAAAGTGTTTACATCCATAATCTTTTATTTATTGGAAAAAATATTTAGAATAAATGTATGTACCAATTCCTTAATTCCATCTTGTGAAATAAATTTTTCTTTACATTAACAACAGTATAGCGAAAAATAGGAATAAGAAGGGGAAATCGCCATTTTTTATCATTGAACATTTTTTGTTCATTTTGATCTATAAAATCCGAAAATAAATAGCCAGGTCTAAGCTTTTTACATCCTGAATTCTTTGCTTGTATTCGATGGAAAATATCATTTGTTAAATATTTTTATACTTGGGTATTTTTCCCCAAATGCAGCCGTTCAGTAGCTCATCCAATCACCTATTGGTTCTACGTACGTATACGTTAAATCTATTTAGGTTGTAAAATTAACGATCGTAATTTTTTAACAAAATGACGGGGAACAATAAAAATCAAATTTGGATAAAGTAAATAAACTGAAAAAGAAGGTGTAGGAAAATAACTATTTAATATACGAAGAATTTTGATCTAAATATTATCCTTTTGAAAATAAAGCCAAGACTACTTATGGTTCACAATATTTCTGGTTCTAATTGTGCAACGTAAATGTAAATGTAGGTCGCTTATTTTAAAGCTCTAGGTACTGGGAGAAAATGTTCGCTATGCTATTGTACTTACACATGCTCATTTTACGAAAAAAACTTGTGTTATTTGTGGCTAAAAGGAAGTCGGTTTTTTTTAATTATTTTCGTCTTAAAACAAAACAGACTTATAACTCCTCTTTTGTAGATAATAGTGTAAAACCGTCCTGAAATGTTATAAATTAATTTTAACTGTTATTCATTTGTCTTTTTTTTTCAAACTGGTAATTGTATTTAAATAACATCATTTTAGAATGCTATACTATATTGAAAAAGGATAACTGTACTAAAACCGAAGTTTCAGCTCTTTTTCCGATTTGGCCACCATAAACTGCGTTATTACTTTCATTTCGCCTTATTTTTTCTTTTTTTTTTTAAATGGAAGTCTGTAATAGATATTTCCCGCTATTTCTTATAAAAAATTTACATGAGTTTCTGCCGATTTGATAGTTAGGATTGAAGTGCTAAATTATAGGCAAAAGCTAAACAGCCGAATTTGCTTCTCTTTGTTTTCTTTCCTAGAATTATGGTACGGATTTCTGATTTTTCTAATAAAAAATTCCAAAGTTTAATAATTTGTTTTAGATTTTTGAAAAAAATCGGTGATAGTTTGTCTTGTCTGATTCCGGATTGGCCAGAAAAAGTTCGTTTACTTCGCCCATAAATTTAATTATGGAGTATCGATAAAATTTCTTGAATTAATTTTTACTTCCATGTACGAAGTAAAGGATCACGAAAAATTTCGGTTTCCAGATTTCAACGGAAATATCCATTTTGACCATCCCTGAATCCATTTTGACTAGTTTTGGCGTGAAGTCTGTATGTATGATTGTATCTCGCATAACTCAAAAACGATTAGCCACAGGTTGTTGAAATTTTGTATTTAGGGCTGTTGTAACATCTAGTTTGCACCTCCCCTTCTGATTGCAATCGGCTGAACCAAAAGTGCCCAAAAAAGCCCAAAATCCAAAAAAATATTTAGATTTTGGATTTTTTCTTAACTGCAGTAATAAGCTCTCATTGAAAGCTTATTAACGATATGTCATAAGTGGTACTTATTTACATTGGTTCCAGAGTCATAGCCAAATATAATATTAATGAAATATTTGGATCTTAAGGGAGGACACATCGGTTCGAATAAGACTTCATCTCCTTTATTTAACCTTTTTTTTTAAATTTAAATATATCGATTTATTAATAATTATTAACCTCTCATTGTAAAAAAAAAATTATGATGAACAATAATTCAATAACAAAAAAAAAAAAATAATGAAAAATATTAGAAGTTTTTAATGAAATAAAATGTTATGTATTTATCAATTAAAAAAAAATGTGTAAATGTAATTTAAAGTCGTACAGGGAAGTCACGTGTTCTCCGCATCAGAGTTTTTGGTTTTAGGATCGATTCCGAATTCTTACAGGGTATTAATGTTTTTCTGTCTATCGAATTACAGGCTTTATTCCTCAAACGTTCTTCATAATTGCCATATAAATGTTATTTTCCGACTAATTACTGTTTATAGATAGAATATTTGTTCCATATAGGATCTATTTTTTTTTTAAATCCTGCATGACACTTAGCTCTATATATCTTAGGCTCAGGCTCTATATTTATCGCAGGTTTTCATTTATTTATCCAAAGTTGCATTAATTCATTATTTGATATATTCCTGCGGCGTAATGTTATATGTTTGTCGGATCTTCCTCTTTTAGACTGGAAGGTTCGAATCCCTTTCGGGCTTAGGATTTATCATACGAAACGAATTACCTTACTGTTTAGCCGAATACGAGCATTCGTATTTAAATTTTTTATTTATTAAAATATTTATAATTTGAACAATTTTATGTGTAGAAATAAGTTTTAATAATACTTTAAATGATTTAATAATTTGTTATAACTAAAGTTTATTTCATTCCATTTTATATTTGTATGAAAACTATGAATTAATAATGAACTAGCAATAATACTGAAAAATAAAATGAATAAATGAACAAAAGTGAAAAGTTGCAGAAACGGCAGCAGAAGTGCTGCACTGCTGTTTTAACGAAGTTGTTCTCTTTAATACATTCGGGACATGTGCGTCTCTTCAATTTTCCTCTTTTAAACTATAATACAGAACCCTTTGGGGTATTGAATTCTTAAATGTTATAATTTCAGTACCATTAAATACGTTTCAGTGATTATTTATTTGTTTAATATTTAACTACGTTTAGAATTACTTAATTTAATAAAGCATTTTATGTTTTTTTTTTTTTATAATGCTTAATACATTTAAAATTGTTATATAATCAACAACTGAATTTATGTAATTTTATAGAACAATTGTTGTTGCAATCCCCTATTGTTATAATGTTGTGGTTTCTCCGTTTTATGAATATAAATAATAAATGAGCGCGGTTATGTTGAATGTTACATAGAAGTTAAAAAAAAATCTTTAAATTATATGAATTACATTATAAAAATATAAGTTTACCGCCAGACGAACCTATATATATTCACCGTCATAACCATGAAATTTCATTACTCTTCCTTATATTCTACAAAAATAAATTTATCAAAGTAATAATGTTTACATGGAAGAAAATGAAATAAAGATTGAATATTTTGTAATTTATGGTAAAATTTTCAACTTTTACAGTCGTTAACTGTATTCAAGAATCAACATTTATTGTAATTTGTAATCGACAAAAATAAACTGTAGACTAAGAGACCGAAATAAATAAAATATATTTTCCAAGTGCCAGACAAACATCGAAATCTGAACCAAGATTCTCATATTTCTAGTTGAGGGAGGTAAAATTTGACTTTAAACCTTTGTACTTTGCCAAGTCTACCGTGAAATCGTTACTGATTTAGAACAGTTGAAAAAGAGAAAAAAACTTGCACTGTTTTACGTTGAAACCAATGGGTGCCTTATTTAGTACAACTATCAAACAAAAGTATTTTTTGTGTTTATACTCTTGGAATAGGATGTTGAGTTAAGTTAGCAACAAGAAAAATAAAGGTCTAAATCCAAAACTTAAAAATAAAGTTAACGTTCAGTGCAACAATATTGTTCCCGCTTGTACAGTAATAAAATTATATAAACTTGAAGAGAAATGAAATTAATTAAATTTGTAGTATATATTTTTTTTTATTATTTAATCGTACCTGAAGAGTTTGTACAATACTGAAGAGTTTGTACAATATATCGATAAAAAAGATAAAAAAATACTAATATTCGTAAAAATATTGTTTACTGGAATCAAATTATAGAACGACAAAAATTATTTTTAGACCAAATTTTTATACAGAACAAGATGTATTGGGGGACGGTCAGTAAAAAAAAAAACCCCGTTCAACTGCTTGTAGACGGTTACAGACTAAACAAAAGCATCTCCACATATGTTACTACGTACGTTATTTTTTTTTTTCGCTATATGTTTATCTTTCCGTTGTTCTAATGTCCATGTATTCCGAATTTCATTTTTTCCCCATCGATTCTTCCACCCTCTTTTGTATGGAGTTCTTATCGATGCACGCCTTCTCCGACTTAACCCTTTTCTTTATTATATTCAGTAGTACCTTGTTCAAAACGAAAGTATTTCCTTTCGAATAATCTTGCATTTCTCCATCATCCTCTACCATATTTAGATCAAATATGTGCTTTGACTACTTATTTAGTGTTTATACTCATGTATATTATTATCCCCGAATAAAAAAATTTTCATAAAATAAAAATTTACTGATATTCTATATGGAAGTTCTTATAACTTCAAATAATAAAAATTAATGGAAACCGAACGGATGTGGTCAAAAGTAAAAATGGCGTGTAATGTATGGGAAATTTAAAAATGAAATGCAATTTTGTTATGTAACTTTTGTTAGTCGTATATTATTAACATAGAATAATCACACAGTAAAGGATATTGGATCTTGATCAGTTGATCGTAACTGATAATTAAGTTGACGATAATTAAGTCGTGGACGAGTATGTGTAATCAGGTAACGGTGAATTTTCAGGAAGGAAAAATGATAATACTGAACTAAAGGAAATAAATTGGGATAATCGTTTCTTATCACAAGTATACATTGATTTGTATCTTTAGAGATTTATCTTGTAAAAAATATCAAATTTTTGAAATTTGGATGAAAATTATAACCGAATCGGTCCAGTCTAGAAATAATTCATATAATTAACACTTCTGTGTACAAGGAAAAACCGTCTGTTTCAAAACATTTTCGTGAAAATGGATGGTTAATAACTGGAAAATTTAATTTTTTTTTTACACAGAGGAAAAGCATCTGATCCTAATAAATTCACATATAGTAGTTTTTCTCTATTACCTTTGGTTGTTTTGTGACATATAGAAAGAAGTTTGTTTATTCATATACAAGACTACTTGCCTCAAAAGTAGGATCACTTCGTTCCTCATTTAGAAATTTGGGAGTCCCTCATCTTCAGATTCATTTTCTTTCTTGGAGGCTGTGGTACAGATATGTCCGCACTATGAGGAACTGACAAATTTGGTTACTTTAATATTATAACGGAGTTCGTTAGAATTTCGTCAGTAAGAGACGACGAAGTTGACGAACTACATTTAGAGCTCTAAACATGACCTAACCTAAAGTGTGATGAAGATTGGGGGGGGGGGGAAATAAGCCGGAAAACATTATATTTTAGTTCAATTAGATTTATAATAAAGAATACTTTCAAGAAATACCTCGAATTTTGTTAGACATAGTCTTTTTTTCCTTTTGATGAACCACGGGACTGGAATATATCATTTTATGTCATTTTTTACGGCTTCACGAATCGCGCCGCTAGATAGCAGTACTTGATAGTACTAGTTAGCGTACAAAAACTTGATAACGTACTTGAAATAATAAAATTTAAAAGAAAATATACCACAGTTTGTTTTAATAGTAAATGTTGTTAATGTGATTGAAAGTAGTGAAGGTGAAACAATTTTTTTTAATTCCCACCACTTCTTTAAAAAAAACTAAAAGTATTATTTTATGAGATTATACTAGTTTTATTAAAAAAGAAAAATATGATATGAAGAAAATGATATGACTATCAATAAAATAAAATTGGCCGTGTAATTAATTTTTTTTGTTCTAAGGCAATAAATTTTAATAATCAATCCATAAGATAACAATCAATAATTCATAAAAAATAAAATAATCTAACAAAATGCAGTGATATTCAAAAAAATTATCATACAAATCTGATATTAATTTACAATTTTCTTTTAAAAATAAATACTTGTTAAATATACCTAGTAGGCAATATATATATACTCGTACAATAATAGATAATAAACAATGTTTAAGCGCTCCATACAATAAGCAAAAAAAAAAAAAGAAAAAGAGTTTTGTAACAAATTTTTCTTTTTTTTGCTTATTGTATGGAACGCTTAAACATTGTTATCTCTTATTGTATATCTATTGTCTATTACATGTTTTTAACATGTACGTTTTTTAAAGAATATTCTAAATTAATAACAGATTTTGATAATAGAAATGTAGTGTCTTACGTTTTTAGTTATCAGTATCCTTTTATTAAAAACAGTTTTATTTTTATTACAGAAATTTTTGTTTTTTCTGCGGAAGAAATGATTTGCGAGACTCCGTACGCTTTACAAATTCATTGTAATTGTTTTAGATTTGAATTTACTATTTACTTGTTTTATCTTTGTAATATAGAAGTAAGTCCAAAGATTATTTTGTAATTCACCCCAGAACCAAATGTACGGCAAGGCTCATGTGCCGAGAACCCATAGCCTAGCCCGTCAGATGTTTCACAGGTTGAACAGTATATATAACGAGTCCATTACGTTTTTAATTAATTGAGTCACACTTCGTTGCTGTTATTTAAATATCAAATACCCGCATGTACATTATAACAAAATTTAATCCCGTTTATTTACACACATCTCTCGGCATATTTATTCTCTATCTAAAATAACACTTTTTACGCGGTTACTGTTAATTGCAAGAGAAAAAACGGAATGATACCATCACATTAGATGGATAAAGAGTGAATATTTAAGCAAGCAACATTGACCTGTTTATGAAGTGCTGTTATATGGCTACGCAAATTGCTGTCCGTAATTATTGATTCTTAAAATATTGATTTACGTACTAAAGTGTTTCGAAATCCCCCCCCCCCAAAAAAAAAATACATACTGTGTGAGTTAGAAAAATACTGATAGCACTTTTGAATTCAATATAAAATGTTAGATTAGAAAGACAATAAACCATAAATAAATGGACTAAATTAACTATTTTACCTATTTTTATGCTGGTTACATTTTTACGATTTGTTCGTTGGTTATTTGTTTTGCGAAAACTATGAATGTCAGTGTTATTTATTTTTATTAATAAATATCTTGTTCAGTTCTTTGTCATCAGCCTTTATACTCTAAACGATTTACGATGATTATGAAATAGGTAGCCAAATTTAAATTACCGAGGGGGAAGATAAAGTTACTTTTTCAGTTTTAACGATATTAAGTGTTATAATAATTCAGTACCGTACGCGTGCGTATTTATAAAACATGCTATTACGAGCATAAGCAAATTATGAAAAGTGTTCGTATAAATAATAACGAAAGTTTTATTTTTATATGTTACACACAGTTATTCTTTGTCTTTAAAGCCACCATTTTTAGATTAATATCCATTCTGCTGCCCTCCGTGGTGGAGTGGTAGCGTTTTAACTTTTCATCGGGATTCGTCCTTGGTTCGAATCTCCGTCAGACATGGTATACGCTATAAACTTCCCATTCTATATTCCTACTGCCAAGCTTTGAGCTTATGTGATGAATTATTCATTAAAAATAAATAAATATATTAAATCAGATCTGTAAATTTTTTGGAATAACTCATTCGGTCTATCAGATGAGCTACTGAGGCGATCTTTATAATATTTTCCACGTCTTCGTGTGAAACAAGCTGAAATGACCTGGTGGTATTAATGTAAAAGAAGAATGAAAAAATGTTTCATTTGGAAGAAACTTCCCGTTTACAACTGCTTAGAAAAAAAACTATATTCCTTGAGATTTAATCAGGGTCTGCGATTTTAATTAATTGCACCGGTTATCATAGAGAAAGTAGGGGGGGCCCTTTATTCATAAAGAAAAATCTTTGATCCCAATGATGTTAGATATTCTATTCCATGTCATATTAGTGTATTGAAGGTAGCTAATTATAAAGGAAAGGAATCTTTTTAATTAAATAATAATTATTTTAAAATCAGTATTATTAAACTTTGTAAGGTATTTACCTGTATAGATTATTTATTATATAGCAGTCGTTTGTAAGTTATACAAAACATTTGTTTAAAATGTTTTATTGTGACGTGACACTTGTTGAATAAAAATTTGCTTAAAAAACAAATTAAATAATGTTTGAATAAAAATATAGCTTACCATTATAGTCTATATTTTTTTATTACGACATATTTCTTTAAAAAGTTTTTATACGATGTATCTTCCTTTTCTGAATTAGTTTTTTAAAACTTTCTTAATTTCTTTCAGTAACTTAGTTATGTGATTTTGAAAAGATTTGAGGATTATATTTAGATTTAAGATTTACTTAAAAAACTTAAAAAGTTTTGATGTAATTGAAATGTTATTTATTTAACATTCTTTAAAGAAAACTGAGATCTTTTTGATTTGTCTATTTTAAAAAAAAAAAATCAAATATTAATAATAAAATTATATAAACATATTTACGTTAAACTTTTTTTGTTTTATTTTCTTAAAAAAAAAGAAGTTTAAAAAATACTATTTAGCAAATTTTTTAAAGGTACAAGCTATGTAATGTATCATTTCTTGATTAACCGGCTATATAATCTATTACTTTTTAGAATTGAAATACCCGTAACTTTTAAATACTAGACCGTGGATACCGGTGTTTGGTGGTTTGGTTTCAATTAACCATACATTTCAGGAATGGTCAACTTGGGATTGTACAAGATTACACTTCATTACACTCATACATTTGTTGTTTGAGCAATAAATATCAAATAAAGGTGGCTTAATTGTGTAAGCTACTTTTAAAAGTAGTAGGTTATCGCATTCCGAAAAATAGATAATTTTGTGGTTGAATCATTTCTGAAATTTCTTTGTTTAATGGTTGAATAATTACATAGGGGTTTCCATATTCTATTAATATTGTTTATTCTTGTCCATACTTATCAATTTATACAATTTACACATTCCTCTATACAAATTAATCGTATCAATATATATTTATACACTCCCTACCGATCAATTTCAGCTTCTTACGAGATTCTATCTTAACCTACTCGTTTTTGAAATTCTTAATATCATACTTTATCGATCACCTAATTTTTAAAAATCACGTTTCAAAGACCTTTATTTTCTTCGTGTCTCTTTCTCTTCTTTTCAGCGTTTCATTATTGTTGCATCAATCCTCATAAATATTTTTACGAATATCTTTCAGGTTCTTATATATATATATATATTTGATACTGGTAATTTTTTGAAAAATTTATTTCGTTTAGCTTATCTGGTTTTTATCTCCATCTCACTTAATTATCATTCGTAATTTTAGTAGTACGTGTGGGAATTTATTTAGTTATCTATGTTTGAAACCGATTTATTTTAATTGCCTTTTTTAATAAATAATATAATGTAATTCTGCTGTTTTCTTCATTTATGTAGCTTGTAATATAGTTTCATTTTATTATATAGGTTGAGAACGAAGGAGTTAAGAACTTGGTGAAACTTATTTTCCCAGAGGGATCTACTTTTCTTCTTTTGTGTACGAATAACACCTTTGTAAACTATACATTATTAGACCGTAATGCGCTTTTAAACATATAAACAATAATAATATTCTATCCTATAACTTTTATATTAGAATTTAAAGTTTAAAAGTGGTTTTATTTTTCCGATCAGTTAAAAGTGGCCTATCTCTCTTTGGCTTAATATTTTTTTACTAATAAAATTTTAAGAACGCACTTTTTAGAAAATTGCTGTTCGTTTTAAAATATGTTATGAATTACGGTTTGAAAACCTACTGAATATTAATATAAACGGTAAAATTATTTTAATATATTTCTAAAGTTATAAACTACTATTATTTGATATCGTTTAGTAAAATTTACATAACATTACCTGCGGTTCTGGTTGTATAACGTTCTTTTCGTTTGATGTGCCAGTTGGATTGAATGGTACTCGATAAAAATTCAAACACGCAAGAAAGAGCGTAGGGATATAATCTTTGTCATTTTTCTTTGCAAAGGATTGGGAAAAACGAGAGTTTCTTGTATATTCTTCAAAATATGTTCATGATAATAAATTTTAAATTAAGAATTTTTTTGATAATTATTTATCGTTTGTTTTTGTAAATAAAACAATAGTATTTTATTATTTCCATTTTGCCTGAATATATAGAAATTATTTTTTCTCATTACTGTAAAATTTAACAGTTTTGTTTCCATTAAAAACGCACATATATATCTATCTTTTTTATTGCGGATGGACACTGATCTCTTTTGTACTTATTGAAAGTAATGATGTAAATATTTTTCATAACAGATTTGCCGGATGCTTATACCATGATGATCTCCGTAACGTGAACTGTGCTGAGAGTCTATATTTAACGTTCCACATACAATATTTTTAATTTTCAGGGCAAATAGAATTACATGCATTATTTTAAATATTTAAATATAAATATATATATTTTTATAATTTCAAAAGAATGCTATTTCTTGATTAATTATTATTAATTTATATGCCTGTAGTACGAAATGTGAGGATCGTATAAAACATACGATATTTAAGAGATTTGACTTATGATTTTTTTATTAAAACAAAAATTCGATATTGGTAAATATCTAGAATCAAAATCAGTCATTACAAGAGAAAAAGAAAACTTAATTATATATTTTATAAGTAATTAATAGCCTATAATATAAAAAATAAATATGATTAACGTTCATATTAGTCATTTTAAAAATAAACAAGGAAAATACATGAAGATACTAAATATAAAAATCAATTCAAAAAGCGTTAATGTTAATGAACCGTTTAATTTTGTGATGCACAAAATTGTGTGCACATTGAAGGTGATGAATAAAATTTAGCGTGTTTTAAAACTTTTTATTAGTATTATTTAATAGTTCGTTAACAGAGTAATATTATGTCTGTAAAAGAAAATCGTTTAATTGTATTTTATATAAATTGTTGAAAAGATTCTTTTATTGGTAACATAACTAATTTAAAATATCACTGGAAGGAAGCATAATAAGTTCATTTTTACTAAGCTGAAATTTTGTGTTGACATTAAGGCGACAGATCCTGAAATTTCTGACTTTCTGTAAGCAAAAAAAAAAACAATTTTAGTATTGAAAAATTATGGAAGTATATATATTTGTATGTTAGCCTGTTCTTTACTTGATATTTTCAGATCCCACGAAACGATTCAGATGAAATTTAGCGAAATGGTTTTTGTATTTAGGGAATTAATACCGTTTAATTTTGTTAACAATCGCTTAAGGAGGCAGAGAGTTAACGGATCTTATGAGTTCCTTACCTCAAAATTGTACTCAAAGAGTTGGAACAGATTTTCACAAAGTTTAATACAGTTAAGAGAATTAGATATTTTCTGATAATGTTCGTCCTTATTGAAACTCCTTTAAATATTTGGAGAAAATCATTTTTATTATTATTTTTTATTTCTGTACTCATAAAATTCTAGTATTACATAATTCCATGAAATTCACGTGTCACTTTGGTTATGTATTCGTCGAGCAATTTCATTTAGGGGTGGGTGATAAGCCTAATTTTTATAATTTTTTGTTTTTTACATCTTAAGAATGGATTACCCAATTCTTATGAAGTTTTGTTCGATACTTCTGAATGTAGGTCGTTTTATTTTGGTTACGATCGGTCAGAGGGGCTGCGGAGATATGGCCACCGCGAGTTCCTTCTAAAAATGTTACTCGATGAATAGAATAATATTTTTACGTAATTCTTTATTTACATACTTTAAGGTTCTACTTAATTTTTCCTCTCATGTATAGCATAAATAAGCAGGTTTTTTTCAAAGTCTGCTTTTTCTTATTAGTATAATCTGGTTATTAGATTTTATTTCCGGTTTTGTGTAAAAATCAAATATTACAACGATTAGAATTTCGCCTTCAGTATTAGATAATTAGATAAACACTGATTATGTACAGAAAGAGGTGGTGGACAAAGAGATTTAATGATAGAAGGGAAGTGATGGATACGTTTGGATTTTCCTTTTCGGTTAGTATTTTGTATAGAATACATACATGTATAGAATACATACTTTGATCTACTCTATGTACTAATGAAGAGACAAAATAGACCCATTGATACCAGTAGATATAATGGTACCCGTAAAGGGCATTCTTTAATCAAGTAGTTGATTAGTATACTGCTGGTCGCAGAGACATTAAAGTAAATGCTACTAATTAACACAGTCCAGCCCGTATAAATATTAGGTTAAATATTTTACCGTTATTTTCCATTTTAGTTTTCCGTTACGCTCTGTGCTGTATCGCAGTGAAAATTCATAGTATAATAACTTTTTTAAGAGTACTTTTAATTAAACGAAACACTAGATGATATCAGATTATTCATTAGTGAATAATATCGCTATTTAGTGATTAATATCGCCAGCCTTCAATGAAAAAATTAATTAGTTTTATTTAAATTAGTGAACATACAAAATAACCCTTAAGAATTAATTACGTTTGTATAATATTCTTATTAATTGATAAATAAAAGGAAGTCATCCAATAAATCTATAAAGCTCGACTTAGAAATATATATATATTTGCAAAATATAGCTACTCCTAAATGACTTTTCAAAAGTTAAATATAAAAAAATGAAATTTAACATAATGTTTCTAAATCAATCAGTGTATTTTTCGGTAAGATTTCGTTTTTAAAACTAGCTGAAAATAGTTCCCATTTGACCGATTTTTTCTGATGTGATTTTTAATGCCTTTTAAAATGATGTATCACAACCATAGCTAGCGTTTTTATTTAATTTTTATTTTTAGTTACCGCCTTCCCTTGCTTAAGGGAACTTAAAAATTTGGTACTGTCATATGAAATATAAATCTTTTCTCTCGAAATAGGAATATTTGCTAAATCTCATTTTTCTACGTTTAATGGTTGAAAAGTTATTATGGATTGCCATACTTTACTAAAACTCTGCCTATGCAGGATAACTTTTTTATACTTTTTATTATGTTATACAATTTTATACATAGTTGTATCAGACGCGTTATAATGATATGCCAGATATCAGGTCTCTTTAAGAAGGCGTTCCCCATCTTATCACATTGTAAGGTTTTAAGAGTTATTTATTTAGTAAGTACGTTGTTTTTTTTTTGTTTTTAATTTAATTTGTTTTTATATTTGCAGTACTTTAAATTTTCTAGTTTACTGTAATTTTATATACGACTACTTAAATCATTCCTTGAAACTGATAAGATATTATTTGTGTGATTATCTCTTATCGGTTTATCTCTAAATATTTTCAATAACAAATAGTCTGTTTTGTTTTTAAGATAATATTTCCTTTGCTAAAATGTTATGTCTTATCTGTTAATGGCTATGAGAATTTAACGTTGAGACTGTTGTTTCACTTTATAATAACGGACGCGTGTGCTTGCAGTAATAGATTTTGTGGACATATATCACGAAACTGGCGAATGTATTCTCTTTGTTGTGCCGGATAGAACTAATAAAATATTGCTACGTTATTATAAGGGAATTTATTTTGCCAGAAACAGCAGTAATATCAGACTTGTGGGCATCGTATAACGATATTCCGAACTTACTTTACGTTCACTTCAAGCATCTTACCGAGAATCATTCTGAACATTTTGTTGAGTTCCGATCTGGTACTTGCATGTGATTTGTGGAATCATTATCGACTTCATTAAAACTTAAAAATCGAAAATAGAGTGCTACGCTAAGAGATTAAGACTTTTGGAAAAATATGTAAAGTAATAATTATTTTTATGCGTGGTTCTTTCCTCTCCTGATCCTTTGTATTATCCGGATAATTTAAATGAAAGATTGTTTTTGGTCAGATAATTTTATCGTTGCGGTTGTTGTTTAGCGTTAGATTTTTATTGCGTAATTCTGTTTAATATCATACCAATCAATTTGATATTTGGAGTTTGATATTCAAAGTTGTTTCTTCTGCCTGAGAAGCGACTAAAAGGTTGTAACGCCTATATATATATTTCTCTCTACATTAGAATAATTAATGTTTTGGGTGTTTAGTATTATCTGCGGCTAAGTACGTCCGTGTCCTTTCGGCTACTCTTGATGTTAGATAAAAAAAAGAAATTCTAAGAAACCGTCTTCTTATATAATTTTTCTGCATTCAGTTTCTTATTTTTATTAAGATACAGTATTTCTGGCTTTGCGTTTTTTGCAAGCGTTTTATTTTTTACGGTTTAAGGTTTTTTGTAGGCCAATGAGAATTTTAAATAAAACTAAAATATGAGTAACAAAACCGATTTATAAAATAAAATTTAAAAACTAAATCGTCTTTTTTCCTCTTTTAAATTTTTACTTATTGAAATCTGTCGCTAATAAAGGGTTCCTGAATTTTTATTAGTGTTTTTAATTTGGCATTGACTGTAGAAAGTTGGATTTTCTTTTGAAAAATTAACAAACTCTTATTATTTTTTTTTTTTTTTAGTCTTTAATGCAGTCACTTTATGAAGCTATTTTTTTTTTTACGTACTTTAGATTAAAAAATTATCAGGATAAATCTATTCTACCTCTTACTATATAGTAAGTAATTTTATACGTTTTAATGAGGTTAGTCGTATGAATATTTATCGGAAAGGTTTGCTACATCCACAGTACTCGGCTGCTGTTTTGCAAAATGATTGTCAAAAATTGTTTTGTTGAAGTTACTCTAAAGTGATGATGGTCTTAAAACGTGTTATTGTACTTAAGAATGAAAAAGCAGTCTTTTTTCCGTAGAAAAAAAAATCGTTAAAAAGATTATAAACTGATACTGTTTGCATAATACAACGAAAATAAAATACTATATTTATTATGGTTTTGTTATTATAGCGTACTTTTATGCTGTACTTTCTTTTATTCCTAAAATTAATTGGTGTAGAAATAGAAGTGTAGTGTTATTATCATTAATGCATACGTATTTTCACATACCGTATATTCCTATAAGTTGTCGTTTGTATACCTCGACCACCCTCACAAAATAATTTCAGCCAAGTTTTTAATTAATACTCTTATTTAATAAGATGTAATAAATGAAATCTTTTGTGTTGTTAAAAAATAAATTACGATCCAGTAATCTAATCACTGGCTTGGCAAGCTCTAGGATATTAATTATCCTCATAGTGTTAAAAGAGGTGGTAAGAGGTTTTCCTTTGAGGTACCTAATTTAATAAATTACGGCAGTTATTATATTTAAATGATACAAATTACTTTTATTATTACTATTATTAGTTTTATTTGTACTGTATTTTTCCGCGCGTGTATAAGTTCACATGCTTGCTGAACTGTGTCCGTATATCATTAAATACGTTGTGGAATTATAAAATACATCTGAAAAAAATATTATTCCGTAGAAAGTAAAAATATAAATTTTGTTTATCGGCTACGTTCATTGTTCTATCATAGGTATTAAAAGGGATCGTGATAAACGTTAAGTGTCTTAACGCTCTCCGTACAAAACCTATTCTTATAACAGATCTGTTTGTTACAAACAAAGGTGTGAGGTTTGTTGAGAATGAGTATACCAGTTATTGTATAAATCTGTGAAGTATTTTTAAACTGATGCTGTTCACAAATTATTAACTGTAAACTGTAATATTAAAACAAAAGGAAACTTCAAATTACCGTTGAAGAAACTACAAATGCAGTTGTCGTAGTTACCTGCAAGGCCGCATGTTAATCTGACTCAAAGGCTTACTATTATCTATTAAAATAGTATATTTTAATAGATAATAGTATTTTAACGCATATGTATGTGTTAAACCGCGTTAAACAGTATAGCAAAGATTTCGAGCAGAATTCCATGGAGATCCTCGTATATTCAACAGAAACATGGAATAGTATGAAAATGAAAATTTTCGGAATAAAGGCGTCTGTGTATCGCTCCACGGCTGTGCGTTCAAGACTCGGCGGATGCCAGACGATCTTATCAATCAAGTCTATATGAGTAGTCCTTATAAATCCACTATTCACACAAGCTTATCACGCTGCATCTAAGGACCGACAGTCCAGTGAATTCTTATTAAGAGAATGAAGTTCTCTTCAATATACGTGCTTCTGTCGGTTCTCGTTATCGATGATAAAGAAACGCGCCATCATTTCTTATTAGAATTCTGGAGAAATTTGAGTTCAGCGGTTTTTCGGCATTTTAGAGTGTACGGCATGCTTGGCTCTTCATCATACGCGTCGGTTTCGTTGATTTTTTACAAATCTTATTGAGGAAGTTTCTCTGAGAATCCAGTTGTTTATATTTTTTTTTAGTATGACTTTTGAATAAGTCACCCTCTAGAGAGCCGTATTTCGCCCTGAGTAGTAAGTAATCTCTGTAGAATATTTCCTTTCTTATTTTTATCAAGAAGCAGGTTGCGTTTCTTTAAAATTACCTTTTTTTACGGGTAGTATTTTTTTGACCTTCCCATAATTTTAATATAACAAAAACGTGAAATCTTTAAAAAATAGTTATTTTTGAAAGTTATGTTAAGAATTGTTTGGTCTATATTTTACGGGTAATTTATTTTCTTTTTTAATAAAATTTCTAGTTGTTTTCTTTAAGAAAACCTGAGGAGTACATAACTTTTCTTGGTCATGTGTGTTTTATTGCATTGTTCCAAGAGAGAGATTAATGCTATGTTTATTGTTAATCGTATACAGTCAAGATTATTGTGTGTTTATTTTAATTGATACCGCTTGTACTTTATAGATCTCATTGTTTTTACGATTACTATGTGCTTGTTAGTTTTTCATAATATTGTCAAACAATTATATTTAAATTAAACGAATAAAAATAACCTAATTATAATATCGCATTACGATTAAGTAGGTAATTCTGTTATGACGGTTACTGTTAGGAATTGTCGGCCGGTATCCGGTGTAGAATATATAGTACAGAATAAAATCCTTCGTTGTTACGACCGGTAGATTGATGATGTGTCCAGCGATTATTCTTAATCTGTATGAACAAAGTCAGCCACTCGCGTTTGTACATCTCCACCTCCTTCTTCTCTTACTGTGAATAGTCTCAGATAATCATTAATTTCTCAGCCGTCTGGAATTAATCCTTTTCTCCCTGTTTCGCAGTCCTTCTTTCGTCTCCTATCTCTAAAGAGATCGTCATTCTTTCTCTTTATATATCATCTATTCTTAGCACTTCCTAACTTTCTACTTGTACAGTTGAGAAATCGACATTAAACTAGCGTAAGAAACCAAAAACGTTCTTGCTTCTGAGGTTTTTTATTTGGTGTGATATTGCAATTAGTAATTTCTCTTATTTGCTTTTAAATTCCTAAATATCTGTGAAAAATATGTTTCTATATATCTGTGAAATTAAGCTCTTTATCTAATCATTAACTTTCTTATTTTTACAGTATCACTCATTAGCTTTATTTATTTGTTCAATGAATATATTATTTTTATAATAAATAAAGAATTCGGTAATTATTTCTGTACTTTCCCTGTAATCTCATCGAGTTTAAAATTTAACCTCTTCAAAATCGTTCAGTAAATCTCTTCGCTATTATTCTAAAGCCGATATAATTTGGCGGGTGAGTTTGGCGTGTTACTATGTCATCAAAAAACAAGTCGTAGAAAAAGTATAGTTACATCATTAGAATCATTAATCTTTTCTATGTAAGATATATTAAACAATTCTTGCGTTTCGGTAACAGTTTTTTTTTAAGATCTGAAAGTAGGAAAAACGCGGTTTTTCCGGAGATTATCGGAAAAGTAAAATTTAAACATGAATACTAATTCGTGGATACCGGTGTTCTTTGGTGGTTGGGTTAACCACACGTCTCAGGAATGGTCGGCCTGAGCTTGTTCAAGACTGCATGTTGGCCGGTACAGTTACATTAAACTGACTAGTCGCTAATGACTTTAAATTGTTGATGCGGCGATAAATAAAGAGTACTAAAATAAAGAGTACATTTAGTATTTTAACATGCTGTTCATCTAACCCTTGTTTATAACACTCCCATAATCCGGTTCGATTAAACGAATTTTTTTTTTTTTTAAAAAAGCTCGTAGCGGTATCTGATGGCTTTTTTTGGATAGATTTGGTATCGTTGGAATCGTTAGTGCGTCTTAAATTATTTGAAATTTACAAGTGATGGACGTAAAACTACTTTATGAATTAACGAGGGCACGGTTGTAATGTCAAATTTTCTTTAAAAGAAGAAAGAAAATGACGCGCAAGTGTTGTTTTATACATTTCACGCAGAAAAAGATTGATGCTAATGCTGTAATTAATTTTTTTTTGTGTATAATTTTTTTTTGATGATACAGCAACACGGAAAAATCATCCGCTGAATTATTTAGCGCTTAGATTAAGCAAAATTACGAAAAGATTATTTTTTTTTAATAACGTTTTCAGTTTCAAACCCTTTCAATGTTTGTTAGACCAGGGATGATGATAAGTGCGAGATACAGTAGGTATAGTTTCCGTATTCATGCCGCCGCTGTTAATAGCGGCACGTAACTAAATTAATACATGGTTCCCCTTCCATTTCTGAAGCAACCTACTTTTCACGTGACATTTTCCAGGCGGCTGCGCATCAGATATTTCACTCTTTAACGTTTTACTCTACCTATAAGCCTAACATTTATCTCTGAGACCGATCTTCTACAACATTATCTTTCTCAGTACACTATTTAAATATTTAATCTTTGTTTTTTCCGTAAAATCTTTTTATAGTTTTCCTGGACTTACTTGGCACTTTTTTATTCACAAGAAAAATTTAAAAAAAGTTTATAATAAAAAAGTACGGTGGAAAGCCTTCTCGATACTTATCGGTGAGCGGTATCTAATGTTCCTGAAAATACTGCTTACGATGTCGTTAATGCACTAATATTATTTTTGCATCAGCTAAATCTTGCATTATCGATTGATATTCATTTTTCGAATTATTTTTTATTTTGTTGAAACTTTTCAGATCAGAATAGTATTACTTATTTCAGGAAATAGATCATACGCTCACTTTCAAACTCACAGAAAATCCTGTAGATATGTTCACAGTAGTCGCATATCATTTGGTATATTCTAAAGCTTGTTATTAAAGTCATAAATCAGGTCATAAAGGATTTTTTTGTTTGAAAACATCTTATTTAGTTGTGATTTTTTTTGTAATCGCTACATCAAAAAATCTCTTTCATCTGATTGCGAATTTAAATCGGCTGTATTATTTTTTTTGAAATTGAGTTTTGATGTTATGTTAATGAATTTTAATTATATCACAATTCATGTTATTGAATGATGCCGTTGTTAATCCTTTGGCTGAATTATCTCTATTCTCAATTTACACTGATGTTCAATATAGGTACAAATTTGTTGAGTGTAGTGTTTGCGGATCTGTTATATACAACTGGTCCTGCAGTCTGTTAATAGGTGTACCCAACGAACTGTTTTGAAATCCGTTATCAATTTCCCAATAGATTAATGATTTGTTTATTTTACATCTGTTCTATCGCTGTTTTCTCATAGGTTATATTGACATCACAATGAATTCGTGTTGTTAACAGAAATTATTCTGTAATTTTCCGCTTAATATTTTTATTAATAATTTGTCTACTTAAAATACCTATAAAAAAATAGCACTCTCTCTAAAATAATTTTTATCGATTCGTTTACTTTTATTTAAAATAAAAATATTTGCTTTTGTATTCATGTGTTTATGTTGGTGGTGCTTACTGAAAATCGGTTGCATTGAGAGCAAAGCATACATGCTGCATATGTCTCTAACACTTCTCAAACTAATCGAATCACTAGAATAGAACCCAAAAAAAATTTTCCTTAAAATATTTTATGAAAAATGTTCACGTGAAATATTTACCAAACATTCTTTTACCCTATCTTGTGTTTTATTGTTGTTGTTTTTTAGCGAATGTTAATCGATAATTTAATGGCCTTTATATTTTGCTTTAAAAAAATTAAAAGTTTTTATACCTTCTTTTTTTCTGTTTCGCCTTCGAGAATTACCGTTCAGGTATTACTTCAGAGGATGAATGAGAATATGTATGAGTGTGAATGAAGTGTAGTCTTGTACATTCTCAGTTCGACCAACCTGAGATGTGTGGTTAATTGAAACCCAACCACCAAAGAACACCGGTATCCACGATCTAGTACTCAAATCCGTATAAAATTAAGATGCCTTTGCTAGGACTTGAAAGCTGGAACTCTCGACTTCAAAATCAGCTGATTTGGGAAGACGGGTTCATCACTAGACCAATCCGGTGTGTAGACTTTTTAAACCTGTGTAAAATAATGGTTTTTCTTTTACTTTTAAAAGGAAGTGTTGAAATTTCTGCATTCCGTTCAACACGAACTCAAATAATTATCATTAAATTCTTGTGAAATACGAATTACTTTGTAATTATTTTTAGATATTTAAGATATTAAATAATAAATATTCTTATAAAAACAATTATGAGTAAAATAGAAATCGATTGAAATTCTGTATTTATAAAAACTACTTATATTTATAAATCTGAATTTAAGCTTATCGATATAAACGAGCATTATTTATTTGCAAGAAACTTAGTTTTCTAGTATGGAAGAAAAAATGATATAAAAGAAAATATTCTATCATCTGACTAAAATTTTGAGATATCCTATCTTCCATCTGTTTTGGTTGATTGTAACCAAAATTAATGGCTTCAAAGACCTACGTTGAGAAAAGTCATCGTCAATAAATTTCATAAAAATAGGTTAGACCAGACTGAAGATATCAAACAAACGATAGCTGATGAAAACAACAATAGAAAAGTAGGCTTATCCCATCCCTAAATGAAATCCATTAAATGCATAATCGGAGTGATTTTTAACGTAATTGAGTCATTAAATTGATGTAAGAATATGACTTTGTATAGAAACGAAAACAAATTGTTTTTTTTTACGATCTTCCCTTTACGAAAGTTGAAATAAGACAAAATATTATCAGAAAGTATTTTAGCTGTCTAAATTGTATGAAAAAATGTGCCTACCTTTCGAGTAAAACTTTGAGATATGAGACCCCAAAAGCCCGTATCTCTACTCCTTGAACGATAATGAACAAAATTAAATGGCATCGACGGCATATATGGAGAAATTATCCTACTGAATTTCATCTAGATTGTCCACTTCTTTTTTTTTTTTTTTTTTTTTTTTTTTGTTAGAGGGGTTCGTGCAACGTGAAGATTGAGCTCGTGATCCGATTAGGATACCTTCCAAATATATAGCGTACTGTATAACTATTCTTCATAACTACATAGCGGGAAAACTAATAATGAAAATAAAATAAAAAATTATGAAGTAGAAACTAAAATAATATGAAAACTTTTAAGCGTGTTAAGGAACGCGACTTAGTCTACTAAACGATTGCGGAGTCTTCATTGGTGTTTGATTCGTACAATTTGCAATCCAGACAAATTTATTCACTAAACTTAATTAATGAGGATAGATTTTTCCCTCCGTTTTTACGCTCGGGAATTGAACTGACCGCTTTTTATTTAAATATCGTTGTTAACCGATAAAAAAAAGAAGGCTGGAATTCGTGTATATTTTGTTAATACTGTTGAATTAGGCCGGAGTGTTTTGTTCTATTTTATGTTCAGTCATTGTATAAATAACAACACCGGGTTTGTGTTTGCTCGTCGATCAGTTTCAATCGTTGAATGAATATCAATGGAAACATTCAGAATTTATTGAAGCTTGAATTGGTAATATTTTTCAAAGCAAAAATCTATTCAAATAATTGGAATAGATATATATTTCCGAAGTTCCTTTCAAATTTTTCATCGAACCAACGTATTGTTTATCGTTCAATTTATTATAAATCCGGTTTATTTAAGGATAATTTTCATTAAGCGGGCCTGTTAATAATTAAAAATAATAAAAAACCGTTATTTTTTATGCTACAATGTATGAAATTTGTGTAGCATCTTTTTTATTCAAAGAACAGATGTGGCAGAAAAATAAAACGAAATATTCTATAGTGTACTGAAGTCGTATACTTTGTTGAGGTTCATCGATGGGAGTATGTCGATCGTTACTTTTCACGCTTATTGTACACGATAGAATTATTATCTAATGCGTCACGGACTCATGACGGCAGCAAATATAATTTTCATTGTGTCGTTTCAGCAGTAAGCGGAGATAACGTTCCGTGACGTTAACTATATTTTCTTGGTGCCATGCGTTTAATCGGGTGCGATACGATATACAGTAGAAATAATTTAAGTCTGACTATGGATGATGAACCGGCGAAAATTAAACTTTTTCGTTTTGGAAGATTTTTTCTTTCGCACCTCGTTATAGATTTCATACTGAAAACTTCGACAGTATCACTAAGAAAAGTATATTATGTAACTTCATCTGGCCTGTTCATTTTTTTGTTTTATAAGTAGCATTTGAGTTAATAAATTAGTTTTTAATTTTCATGACAAGCCGACCTTTATTATTTCAGTTATACATTGATATTTTAGCCTTAATTTATTGTTTAGATCGATTTAAAAAAAATATTAATTGTTTATATTTCATTAATGATAGTTACAACCGGGGACAAAGTAATTTGTCGTAAGTTAAAATGATGTTATCTATGATATTTCGATCGAGAAACCTAACTTTGATCTAAAGTTTAAAATGATTCCGGTATTTATATCATTGTGGATACACGTAGACGGTGAAGGATTTACGGCACGTAGTACCCGTAGAACAATTCGTATACAATTTATATTGTGCGACTATCGAAGGACTTTTTATAGTATTCTAAATTAATAGTGTAAAATAACTTATTGTTCATTATGTATTGCATTATTCTTCCTTCGTTTTTATAGTCGCTTACTGTTATATTAAAATCGCAAACGAGTTGTAATAAAAGAGAAGGGACGGTAATCTACTGATAATATATTTTGATAACGTGCATGGATCTATAACATATCTTCTAGTGTGCATACGTTTTATTATTCGTTAATATACGTTTTTACTGTCTACAGTTGCCGCTTGTACCGCAATAACTATAAAATTAAGATTATTTTCATGTATGTAGTTTTTTTAATAAAAAATTTGAATGTAATTTTTCCCTGGTTAAGTCTACGGCGTGGGAAGACGTCTCATGTTATATATTGCATGCTACTTTTTCTATTCTTTTTAATAATGCTAAGTTATAAATAATGTTTATTAGCTTATATGCATACGTATACCCTAATACAACAAAAAATAAAATAAAAATTCTACTTTAAAATTTATTCTGAGAAAATTGCACTTACAATAGCAGAAAACAATTTTTTTAAAGGTGAACAAATTACATGATATTTTATTTCATTTGTCTGTAAAATGTAGGGTATCTCAAGAAGAAGCGAAAGGGATTTCGAGACATGTTTACAACCACCAACTAACATGTTATATTAACAACTAACCTCAGTAGACGTTTACAGTTGCTTAAGATTCGTGTTATTAGTCTGGTTTGATTTTTTTACCTAACTGATGATGCCGTAGATGATCATTTACAAGAGGACTGATTTTTGATCGTGTGTTTTGTGTTTTCTGAACTACTGAAACATTTATTTTAAGGATGTTTTTATAATAATTGCGGCCCTTTGCACTAGTTATGACAGCATTTCTTTAGAAATTGATTGTATGTTTTTAATTGGGAAGGGTCCTTTGCACTCTTGCCATCTTGTGTACTTTTGAGGTTTTAATGTTCTTTGATGAGTCTCTTTTCAGGATTATCTGTATGAAAAAACTGGTCTTTTGAGTTGGTCGCTCTTTTTGAACAGGGTGGGGAAGTTTTTTCCTTGGGATAAGGGCTAGTGACCATAATAGTCGATGCCCGACAAAAAAAAAAAAATTGTGTATATGAACAATTTTGTCATCAATTTTTTGTATCATAACAATAATTTTCTCAAAATACTAGAAATACGGTTCTGGGACTTGTTTTATTGAATTTTTCAGCTTTAAAACAATATGAAACCATTAGATGTATCTCTTAATTTAAGCCCTAAGAATTTCATTTCATCCTTTTGAGCGGAAATCAGGATGAAAGTTTACGCAATCTTTTTTCATAACTCGAAAACGAGACGTTCCAGAGACATATTTATATGAGTTTTATCATTGTTTTTACTTGTGTCACGAAATTCTTTCTGTTTTTCGTGAGGCAACCTGTGAGTTGTTGACCATTTTAATACTTAATGCCATTTTAGTTCTGAATTGTTTCATAACCTAATTTGTTGCCATATTTACGCAGTTACAAGTAAAATATTTTTAAAGATAATTCAGTTACGTCTTCTTCTCAGAATCTTGCGTTATAAATTTTTCTGTATTTTGTCATTGCTTATGTGTCAGGTGTTTTACTTGTACTCGTTTCCGCCTGTAAAAGTAATTGAACTTATTACTTTACTTTATTTTTTACTTTATTTTAAAATAATTATTAATTTATTTTTTTAAATTATTTCATTATTTTAATTTACAAATTTATTTTTGGAAATTATATTTTCTCACTGTTTATTCTGGTTTTTTTTTCAGGTATGCATTGTACTTATCTATGACACTTCACTTACAAGGTAAAATGTATCATCCTTCTTCTTTTAACTTATTTATGACCGCATATTTCTTCCCCCCCGTACTCTTAAAAATTGAATCGATACCAATAAAGATCGATGCAATAAATTAAAATTATAACTTATGTAAACTTATTCGGTCATCAAAATTAAATTAATATTTTTTTTATGGCGTATAATGAATAGCAGCTGACTTAATATACCAGGATTCATTTTCATTGTCTATAAGTTATTGAAAATTGTTTAAATTAATACTAAATCAGATATGCAGTCGGCGAATAATGTATTAAAGAAATGGTTTTATTGTGATCCTAATTAATGATTTCAGCCAATCGGCATTCGAACTCCAATTATATTTTTTTATTTATCTATGTTCTTGGTTTTGCATTTCCCTTCTTATTAAAATACTACAAAATTAAATTCATTGCGATTATTAAATGTTCAGATTCTTTTGTTTCGAAAGAAAAATAATTTTTTTTTAGTTGAGTGAGGAAAATGGGTTGGTTCTTGTAGCCGAGT
Organism: Lycorma delicatula; assembly: GCF_047948215.1. NCBI lineage: Eukaryota > Metazoa > Arthropoda > Insecta > Hemiptera > Fulgoridae > Lycorma > Lycorma delicatula. The sequence goes on along the minus strand of NC_134456.1, from coordinate 156,244,052 downwards.
TAAAAAAGTAGTTTTCTTTCTTGGTTTAATATTTTATCATATATAAATGCTACGAGCGTATTATGATCCGATCCTTTTTTACATATTTTTGTAGAAATTGTAAAATTAAGATAGGTTATAACAAACACCCTGACAAAAGAAAATCCGAAATATTTTTATAATTTGTCTGAACAACCACATAAAGACAACTCGTACAATGGTTTTAAAACAATAAAAAATAAGTATTCTACTGAGGTTAGTTGTGAATATAAAAAATAAAGAAAGAAAAGAAAAAACCGTTTTCAGTTTTCTTTTTTTTCTATGTAATGATAACGGATGTCGCCTGCGGCCAGTTCTGTTAAGAAAAAGAATTATTGTACAGTCTAGTGTTCTTATGTAATGGAAAGACCTCTGTTGAAATTGGAATTTCTTTTCAACTCTTGAAAAAGGCAAATTTGCATGAAAATTGACAGTAGAGGACAAAGAAAAGTAAAGGTTCACACACACACACACCAAACACAAGTCAATTTCGTAATTATGTAGCTATATATATAAACATATAATATTGTTCATGTTTGTATGTACGAAAATGGTTTCTATATAGAGTCCATTTTTGTGTGTATATATATATATATATATATATATATATATATACAATGGCCAATTTTAGATACGAAAGAATTGTTGAAGTTTATGTTGGGTTCTAAACTGATATTCCCGGATTACTAGTTTTTTGCATGTACTATATCCAATTTAAAAAAAAACAAAAAAAAACATTAAATTAGGATTCTTTCAACATATTGTACCGACTTTAATATGTAAATCGATTTCGTCTTGTGAGCGATAATGCACATTTGCTACGCTACCGCTAAGGTTTAGTAGTGGTCGTCTTTCTATTGTTCATTTAAATGTTTGTGTCTACTCAGTTCTCAGTAATAGTGTATTGATCTTTCTAATCTAGTCTTTCTATTTTAGTGATTGGCGTCGTAGAAGTTGATCGTCTAAAATTAACAAACGTAAATCTCATATTATTAAACTGTAGAATGTTAATAGTACATTAAGTATTTTTTTCTGATCTCATTGCTTGAAATGTAAGTGTACTAAAAAGCTTTTTTGACTTTAAAAAGAAAACTGCAGTTACTAATTCGTGGTTAAAAAACGACAAGAGAAAACTTAAAACAAGGGATTTAATTCGAAATAAATTATAATCCAAAATTTGTTCGTAATATATGTATATATTTTAAAATGTTAGTAGAATTTAAGATATCCAGTAAAATGTTAGATATTTGAGAAAATTGATCATCTTCCCACATGTTGAATCCCCTTCATTTTGTTACGAAGAGAGAGCTGGATGAATTTTAACGGTGAGTTACAGAATTAAAGTTTTTGTTTTTTTTTTTAACATGGATCTATTTTCTTTTGATCTTTGAAAATACTAAATCGACTTTCATTAGCAAAAATTACGATAATTTGCAGTAAGTCCGTTTTTCCCATGTTCTAAATTAAACCATTGTCGATTATAAGCAGTAAGGTTTACATTTTTCTGTATGTTCCCAAAAATCAAAAACATGACATTAGATTGGAGCGTTTATTTATTGATTTGACTTATTATTCGTGAAATTTGGTATTCATGATAACTTATATGTTTTTTTAAAATTGTTAAAATTCATGTTATTTTAATAAATCTCTCTCGAAATTGTTACGAAAATGTATCAGCTGCCACTTGAGTTTTTTATCCCCAAAATTAATAAATTATATATATATTGAGTAATTTTTGAAAATATATAGAGTATTTTAGGGAATTTCTTCTCCACTTATAGGCTTATCTCCAGAATAATAAAAAAAGGTTTCTATAATTATATATATCTGGAAGTATTTCCAGATATATATAATTTGTATTTGATTTACAGCTAGCTGAAGATATCGCCTATTTATCTACTCTATAAAGGTCAAATAATGGCTACACTGAAACTATACATTCACCAATTGTTGAGCAATATTTTAATCTTATATGAAAGGTAGAAGAAAAATTGATATCAGAACTATATCTCCAGTAATTTCTAAAAACATTTTGTAAAACCCGTGAAAGTAGAGTCCAAAAATATGCTTCTTTAAGGTTTGAGATAAATTTTCTTTGTTAAATTGACAGTATTCAAATAAAACTACAAGAAAAATTTGTTAGTGGTGCTAGTTCTCAAAAACGTTTTGTAATTTCAGTCAATAAAACTAAATAAAATTTTTAAAAATCCATTTTTATTGACAAATAAAATAATGTATGAGAATCAGATGCCCATTATTTTTTGCATCAGTTAAACTGGAATAAAAACATCTAGTAGCTTCTGTGAATAGAGTATTTCATAGAATATTTTTTTTTTTAAACAGAGAAATATTTTTAATGATTCTGCTCATCTACATGTCATTATATAAAATGTATGCTTTTTATGTTATTTAGTTTTCAACTTATGTGTACTAAAAAATAATAAATGTATTTAGACTTCCTGACTCGTCTTAATAATGTCAAAAGTTCGTTTAATAAAAAAAAAATTAATTACTTCTTTAGTCGCATTTAACTAATTTAAAGTTTTTATTGATTAAACTAGCAGATCCTTTGTTTGTTTTTAATTTAATTTTAAATTATTATAAGTTTGTAATTTATTAGATAAATTTAAATGTAAAATGTAGCGTTGCATGCGAGAAAAATATGAGATGTACGTACTCTAACAGTTAGGAAAAAACTTCTATAGAAAATAAAAACCAACTGACATCCTGTTTAACTGTTAGATACTCAAAAGCTTATCCGGGTTATTGCGTTACAGAATGGTTGAACCAACCACACCCTTGTACAAGACCCTTAAGCGGGGGGGAAAATGATTAAATTACGACAGTGCTGCGTCTGGGAGGTATGGGCAAAGAATGACACGGAAGAGCTAATCAGAGGGCGCCGGTTTCATTTTGTTTTTTTTTTAGAAGAAACTACATGGACTCTAAAATGAGGCTGGTGATACTAGTTTACTTTTCGCGTATTGTACTATCTCCTTCTTATACCTATATTTCATTTGTAAAAATGCTGTTCTTTTCCTTGAGTGATGAACTAATTTGTCGTGGCTTAATTTCTTCAGGAATTAGGTGGTTTATTTACAATGACTGGTTTGGGATTTATTGGGTCTTTGTCTTTTACGGTTGCCCATGGATTTGTTTCTTCTGGTCTTTTTTACTTAACTGGTATTATTTATGATCGGTTGGGTAGACGAAGATTTTTTGTTGTAAAGGGTCTTTTAAATTATTACCTTCCCCTTTTGATCGTTCAGTTCCCGTTTTTAACTTTTGGCATTTTTTAGATGTAACTTCCTTATCATTACCATCCTTAATTCAAGAATTATCTGATCGAAGTCTAGCAGGATAAAATATGCGTTGATTATTAAATGTATTTCCTGTTTATATTAAATGACATTCGTTTATAATTTATTTAATATTTTCTGTTTTATTTCAGTTCAAATATTTCGTTCTATTTCAGTTCAAATAATCAATTCGTTTCGATACAATTAACTGTACAACTACGTAAAGTAAAGAAGGAGATTTTAATTTGTTGATTTATTAATTTTTGGAGATGGTATAGAATTTACGTGATCAGAAATCCGGGAATTTTTGCAATCTTATGAGCCGTTCATTGTATAATCCAGACGATCGTTGTTATTGGCGAGATAGATATTACGTAGGGTTTCATAAATTCACCTGTGTGAAAAATTTATATTTATTTAATGATAAGAGTAATTTAATTATATGATACAGAAAACTTAGCGGAATATATTATTAATTTTTTTCTACTTACATGTCACAATAAACGTTAAAAATATCCACCTAAAGTGTTGATGCAGGAGTCAGTTCTGTTTTTCATGTTTAGGGCAATTTGCTTACAGTTATTCTACATATGTTAGAGATGAAGCCAGTTCAATTCATCCAAAGAGTGCGGGTTGTTCTTGAAATTAGTATTTCTCAAATAACCCCATAAGTAGAAATCTGGCGGTGAGAGATCTGTTTACCGTGGAGGTCATAGTCCGCGGGAAATTTTACAAAAGATTTACATAATAACTTAGTTGAATCTTCGCAGTAACTAGCAGTGTGCTCATTAGTTTCCAGTAGTTCTCCGAAATTTGTTTTAATATCCGATTTATATTCTGCAGTTAATGTCTCTGTGAAAAAATGAGTCAGACCGACCGCTCTACGTCGCAAAATCGTGCATTTAAACTTTCTGATTATGGAATGGCGTTTCATGAAAAGCGTGTGGATTCTCAGAACCCCATAATCCGTTGATTTGGCGATACATATATACAGAAAGATGAAATCACGCTTCATCTGAATAACAACATTATCCAAAACACGCTTACCAATGTTTGAACCGCTTACAATACTGAAGTTGTCTGTTAAAGTAAGATTTTCCAAGCTCTTGTACTGCTCAGCTTTGGTGATACTGGCGATTAAAGAAGGGCTTCTAAAAAAAAATTGAGTTTTTTTTAGTAGCTTATTAATAACCCTTACCGAAGTTCCAGTCTGTTGAGAAATTTTCGTGAATGTCTTTCCTGAAGATCGTAAAAGAAACTGACTGTATTGCAAAGTTTTATCATATAACACTGACGGATGATCCCTACATTTAGGTCAGCTACATATTCTTTTTCGCGAAATGTAGACAGTAAAATAATAGATTTATTTGGTATTGCAAAATCTAAAAATTTAACCGTAAAGATATTCTAGCATTTAGAATGAAACCGATGGATTAAATAAATAATGTTCCATAATAAATATACGCTGGGCTTGTAAATCAAACCCCATAATTCGTTGATTTGGCTAAAAATTGTTCCGGAAAGATGAAATCACGCTTCAACTGAATAAACATATTGTTCAAACCACGCACACCATCTCATTTGAAACCTTTGAATCATTTACAATACTGAATTTGTCTTTAAAGTCAGGGTTTTCAAGCTCTTGTACTACTCATATTTGATACTGGTGACTAAAGAAGGGCTATGGAAAAATAACCCGAGGTTTTTTGCTTGTACAGTTGCGAAATTACTGACACAAGAGCTACAACGAGTTTCTAATTAAAAAACAATTCCATTAGATTTAAATGTTATGATTTCATTTATATAATTGAAGAACAAAAAATATTCCACCCGATCGCTGCTCGATGGAAAATAGTATTTCTCCAGTTAGATTTCTCACTTAAAATACTGTAAAAACCAATTAAATCAATTATTTATTAAAGGAAAGAAATGTCATTTTGTTAAATATTGTGTGATTGAAAAGCTGCGTTTCTAATATTTTCATAATTGTGTAAATATTTCTCTTAAATTGTGTGAAACTAAACTTAAATTGTGTTGAAGATGTAGGTAGATAAATTGTGTTGAAACATGTTACTAGGACACGTTAGTATCAATTAAATCGAGTACCGATTTGGGAATCACCAGGTCGCAACGGCACTCTGCAATTTGTTTACTGATTGTATTTACCTCAGTACCTCTCATGCATATACATACGCAGGCTATAATTTTTTACAGGCACTCATTTGACGGACGTAAGCTTCTGATAATATTAAAATATATTACCCGTGTAATAACAGCATGTTATGGGCCGTGAACAATGGGCCTCGCTTTAAAATAATTGAATTAATCGAGTGAAAAATGAAAATGAAGTATCCAAACGAATTGTTGATCGTAAATGATTGTGTTAAATTTAACTAATGCCAGTAATTTCACTGTATTTTCACTATCATAAGCACTATTTTCAGGAATATAAGATGTGACTGACCCAATTACTCTGGAGAAGGGTTTTCTTATCTGTTTATTTTTGTATTTCATAATATTTTCTAAATACGGCGTTAGAATAAGAAACTATAAAAAAACCAACAGTTTTATCGTAACCTACATAAGATTAGATGTATAATAAGAGCATTGGTATCGTAACTACGTAAGATTAGATATATTTTATAATTGAGAAAGTCAGGTTGGCTGAACAATAATTCTGAAAGGCAGATTGTGATTGGTGTGAAATATAGTTGTGGGGAAACACGTTTTCAATTTGCCAATAGAGGATTGGAAACGAAAGCTCTCGCTTGATGCCATTTTTCCATCCTCCTTCTTTACGAAAGTTACCGGCTGACGCCATTTTGATAAACAATATTTTGTGAAAAATCGTTAACGATGTTACGTATTTCCGTCAGTAAGAAAGATTACTGTGTAATTTCATAAACATTGGAAAATATGTTTGGGCGGCGTAGCTGTATTACAAATACACAAACAGATGACGTGCCGAAAGGTTGAATCATACAGGACCTTGTTTCGCTTGATCAGTAAATCAGTTTAAAAAGTTAACTATTACTTATTTTTAACGACTCTACTAATATGCATTATAAATTACGACAGTATTATTTTTAATTTGCAACTACCATAAAAATTCGCTCGACTTATTAAATCATTATTATTCCTTTTTCCATACATTTAAATTGATTAATGGATAAAATTTAATATACTCGCTAGATACGCTATTTTATTTTGTCACATAAATTTATTTTCTAATTTCATTTCATTTTAAACCGAAATATCGATATAATCGTTGAAAATGCAATTATTTTGTTTTCGTTTATTTAAGTATGCGTACCTGTTCGTATATTAATCAAATAAAATCTGGATAACATTTAATTTATTAGTAATTTAAAGACAATTCAATTAATTGTAAGAATTTAATAATTAATTTATATTTATTGAAATTTGAACATGTTTGTTACAAACAACAGAGTTATTTTACTAATTAAATTAAATGTTTTCATTTGTTAATCGTTGTTAACAAATGTATTATTTTGAATAATAGGATTTAAATTATGAATATTTAATTATATTGTACTCTGAAATAATTTTGATTTATTAACTAATGTTTTACGTAAAAATGAAAAAGAAGCTATATATATATAGAATACAGGCTATTCATTTTTTCAACAGGTTTTCACTTCTTTTCTCAGTTGAATTAATAATAAGTCTATTATTTGTATTAGTAGGTGAGGCATAAAATTGACAGAGTACATAATTTTTGTGATATCCACTTTCAGAATTTCAGTTGTTTATCCACAAATAAGGAATCATTTGTTCACAATAAAAAGCCTTTCATTTTATTTAATAAAACATAATACTTAAGTATACGTAGCTTTCTTTCTCTTTTTCTGTTTAGCCTCCGGAACCCGCAAGGTATTACTTCAGAGGATGATATGTATGAATGTAAATGAAGTGTAGTTTTGTACAGTCTCAGGTCGACCATTCCTGAGATGTGTGTTAATTGAAACTCAATTAATAAAGGGGATTTGTTCATATGGATCTAATTTGTTTCGAAGAATTTAGTTTTAATTTTGATAATAATTTTTATGTTTTGCCCTTAAGTTCAGCCAACACCACTTGGTCACCGTATATTCTTTTTTTAGTTTTTAAGTTAAATTTTTACTTCATTTTACAATTTAAATAGTTTTTTCTCATCTACGTCAAAGCTTTTTAATCTTTTTTTTTAATAATTTATCAATAAAAACTACTTTACTATAGTTCTGTGTTACCATTTCTATCCAAAATTTCGTCTACTTCGCAATTTAGATAATTAGAATACATTCAAATTTTTTAGTCTATATAAAATTTATTAAAAAAAAATCATATTGATTTAATTGTTATAAAATTCATTTATTTGTGAGTAGATTATTTTTTAACACCAAGATAAAAAAAGGAACTGTAGGAAATTTTGAAAGCATTAATGTAGATTTTTTTTAAATCAATACTTTTTGAAATATTTGTTAAATTTCCATTCATTTCCCATTCCACCCTTTAAGACTCACCTTTTCGGTAGGACTTTTCAGACTCTTAATAAATGAGTACAGTAAATATGTCAATACTTTTTTGTACATTAATTTTGTATGTACTGTTTCTTACCCTACATTTCGTTCTATGACCAGATTCACTATTATTATATTACTGCCGTAATATAATGCTTTAAATAATAAGAATCTTCAACAAGGTTTTTTTTCAGTAATAAATTTACGATGAATATTAATCTTTTTTTTTAAATCGGCCAATTTTGTGTACTGGTAGTGAAAAAGAATATTTAGTTTAATATAGATTCCATTTAGGAAACTATAATTTGTATTTAACTAAGTATATTTTACTTTACAAATAATTTTTATATATGTCCTCCTCGTAGTGAAGTGATCGAGAGTTGCCTTTCATCTCGAATGATTTTGTATCGAATCCGAGTAGCGCTTGGTATTATTCACTCGCTATAGATTTAGTTTCTTACGTAGACGTAACATTGCTAATAGGGTGGGTAGAATTCCCATTAATGATTTTATTTCTTTTACTCATTTTTTCTATTCTTGTTGTTTTACTTTAAAGCGTTTTATTAAAACCTTACGCTTTTTACAGTTATTAAATCGTTATTTACTATGCTTACGTAAATTCCAATTCTAGTATGAATTATGATATCTCTTGGGGCTCTCTCAAAAATTCAGAACGCATTTTTAAAATAAAAAATGGGTTGTTTGATCATCGTTTGTCGCCCATAAGTATGAATCATATTTAGAAAACTAAAACTATTAACTTATCCATGTATTGATGTTTATAAAGTGCTTTTTTTGCTAAAAATATAGTCACCTAGTCTTAAAAAATAATAATGTTCACCTCTATTGAACCGGATAATGGAACTGTTTTCGTCTAACTTTACACATACTTCAGTCTTATTAACGATAAAGGACCTTAATAAATCTCCCTTGATAAAGGACCCTTTGCCATTTTTAATAAATCTCCGAACCGGTAGAAAAGATCTTTACCCCAATTTATTTAAAATACAATTAAAAGATTTTATTTTACAGAAATAATTCTGTCCGTGAATTTTTAAATAACTTAATTAAAATATTAGGAAAAAGTTCTGAAAATTCTGCATCTCCGTTCAACATGGACATACTATGCGCACAAATAATTTTCATAACCACCTTCTGAACTGTGATATATTTTGTTGTTATTTTATATGTTTAGTATCTTTTAACGTTTATTTATTTATTTGCCACATTTTATACCATTATTGCATGCACAATAATTAAAAATAAGCACAATAATGCACAATATATTATAATAAGAAATAAAATAATATTGAAGATAGTTTCTTTCACAACATGGGCGTTGCAGAAAAAGCAAATTTTGACTACCAGCAAAGAGTTTAGTTCAAATAATAAAAAATTAAAGCAAATTCGATTATTGTTTAGATGAAGTACAATGAAAATAAATTAAATTAAATTAATTAAAGAGGTTAAATTATTTACAGTAAATATTATTAAATAATTAATATAAATATTAATTTCATCTATTTTTTGTTTCATAGTTACTTGTGTGTCTTGTGATGTTGCTTTAATCATGATATGATTAGAGCCAATAATCATTGCATGCTTCACTCTGGTCGTGTTTGAACAAAAGACATTAGCATGACCGCTACTCTTAACACCTTTAACCACTAGTCTTGTATTAACAACTATAGTACAATATTTAAGATAATTATAACGTTCTTTCACGGAAAATACCTTTGCTATTCACAAATAAAACTACCCTAACCATTTATGAATGAAATTTAGTACATTATTTCTTGCACTTATAGTTAATAGTAACTCACCGAACCACTTCATGTTTTCATGTACTGGAATTACTTGTGACATCACCTTAATCGCGTCGAACTTTGTACACACTAGAAATTCTCTTCTTCGCTGTGCTCCTCGCGGAATACTCTCTCATAGCACTGTCTCGCAGACTCTCCTCGCAGAACTGATTGTCAAATGGTCTTCCTTCTTTACCTGGGAAGACCATTTGACAATGGTCTACCTTCTTTACCTGCGGGACCGGACCCAACTCGAAGCATGAGAACGATCGACCGAGCCTTTTCATTGCCATGGATTCCTAATCTGGGTCCGGTAACTCTTCTCACAGAACAACATCTGTTTAGATGTGTCAGTGGGCAATATTACAAAGGACGATTGTTACACGTACCTCTTACCTTTACTAAAAGGGTTTCTTTTAGTCCCTTTCTGGATTCCTCCCATTATTATATTTTTTACTACTTTCTTCTTAATTGGCAGGAATCTATTATTCAGATCTGTTATACCGGTCTTGTTGCAATACAAATTAACACACACATGTAGGTATATATAAATATAATTTATTTATTTATTTTTTTAATATATAAATATATGTGTGTATATATATATATATATATATATATATATATATATATATATATATATATATATATACGGTTTATTGATGTTTATTTTGGATCAATGATTTATTTAATCGAGTCGAATTATACAATTTTTTTATTTCTTGCAAAAAGTTTTAACTAGATTAAAATACCTCCACACGGGGACACAATTTTTACTTTAAGGAAAATTATATTTCTTTATGAGTTTTGTTTTAAATTTTAAACATGTTTAATTTATTGACTTGAAAATACAGTAAAACTATTTTCTTGTTATTTAACTTGAAAACTTTTTGAAGGTTTTTAGCAGTTGTTAAAGAGATAAGATAACGTGACGTGTGTTCAAAAGTATCTTTGAAAGCTATTGTTCTACTTTTTGCTTCAGTTTATTTTAAATTTTCTGTTGTTATACACATACGAATGTTCCAGACTTATTCAAAATTACTGTACATTTGTGTTATTTATGTATTAATAGTTGAAATTCATATATTCTATTTAATTATAATTTTCTTTGAAAATGTTCATTATTTAATCTATAAAAAGGATTCATCGTACATGTACTTATAATGTATTATAATATGTATATATTTATTTATATATAATATATATATATATATATATATATATATATATATATAATTTATATATATAAATTAAAATTATCATATATGTGAATTTTTAAAAATGTAAAATTCATTAATTTTCTTTTGTTGTATACTCAGAATTTTATTTATTATTAAATTTAATGCTATACAACAAAAATAATTTTAAAATACTTTTTACCATGTTTAAGATGTATTTGAATGTTACAGCTGTTATGTAAATTTTTCATTTTCGATATAAAATTTACTTTGATTTTTTTCCTAACGTAAGACGGAAGGCCAAACAGCAAATGCAGAACAATTGTTTGATTCAAATTGAAACTGAAGAATTCAGATTCGATATTTAGCTTGCCGAGATATGTTTATTTAAGCTTTAGTTACACTCCTCTAAATTTTTGGGTATATATAATATTACCCTTTAATTTTCAATATTGAGGCACTACAAAGAACCTTTGGTCCTTATACATTATTTAATTATTATTATTATTTGAAATAATCGATGCCTTTACTTGGTGAAAATCCATTATAAAAAGTTGAAAAATGATAACAAAATATGTTTTTGATTTTCATAAAATTCATTTTTAAAATAAATGACAGCAGTTTCAATACATAATAACTTTCTTCTATTTTACTTACGAAACACAGTGTATTCTTATACTTTCTTACTATTTTTTCCATTGGTCGTTTTTAAAAACGTTTTCTGCCCTTCTTGCTAACTTATTTGTGTATTTATTGTTTTGTTAATTACAACATATCTGACATAGCAAAATAGTGGAGTTCTAGGTCAATAAGCAGCTTGGATGTAGCTGGGTGTTTCACATGTGTCTGTTTATTTATAATCTGTTAATTCATTGTCTGTTTATTCATGTAATGGATAAATTAATCAATCGATTTCTGTAAATTTTTGGTCAAGTTAAACGACTGGTTGTTTAAAAGAACAAATTTTTATATTGAAATTTTTAAGCGTTAATAATTTCTTTGAATATTCTTCCACAAAGAAAAATCATAAATCTAATACATCTTGTATTCTTCCATAGAATTTCTTTTGTTTAAAAATCAACTTTTCATTATGTTTTATAATAAATTATATCAAATTTTATGTCGAATTATTATTGAAGTTTGAAATCTTTAATATCACTAATTTTTATAAACTAATATTTTTAATAAATATACTGAAATTTTTAAATATGGTTTGCTTTAATGTATGAGTGTTTTACAAGGAACATTCTAGGTATGCAAATGCATAATGAAATTTTAAATATTGTAATTTCATGTAAATTTTACCATTTGGATTATTTGAAGTGTGTGTATAGACTTCTTTTTACGGTGTAAGTGCACAGTACGAAAAGATTTTTCCAAATTCTGAGTGTAAAAGGTTAAAGTGGAGTAAATGAAATTTACTATTTTTTTAATTTATCGGTGAAAAATAAAGATATCAGCTTGATTTTTCGTGCGTGTGATGTTCATTTAAGTGTCTAATAATCAATTTTTAGATTTTTTGAAATTCATCCTTGAAATTGGTGAAGAAAGTTAAAAAAACTTTTGATCAATGATTGCAAATTTTGCCCATTTCCGACTATACTAAACGAGATATTCACTTGATTTGGGCTTGCAAATATTCTTTAGGCAAACATCTAAAAACCATTTTCGAATTTCTTGAATTTATGGGGTGCGACGGTGTACGGCGCTCTTGGTGGCTCATCCAAGAAAGCCACTGCCACTGACACTGTACTGTATGTGTGCGACGCGACTGGCTACACCTGCCTTCGGTTAATTGATTAAAAAATATAAAATTAAAAACAATTTTAAAGAATGAGAAACGAAGTACGGTAAACTCCACTAGTGGTGTGTGTTGAGTAACGCTAAGAACCGGGAAAAAAATATCTTTACCCTTACGAAGGACGGGTAACGAGCTATAACTACTATTTTTAAGTTGGAGGCTGACTATTTTGAAACCTACATTCTTCAGATCACTTAGAGTTTCGGGTCCTGTACTCACCAAACTGTTATTCTGAAGAAATTACAATATTCTGACAGTTTCTATAAATTGAACGAGTTTTAATTTTTTTCGTTATTATTCTCACAGGGATGAGTTTAACGAACTGACAATGTTCTTAACCATTGGCCTAACATAAATCTTTAAAAAAAAGAAAAAGAAAATAAATTTTCATTACACTCAACGACAGAGATATACAAGAAAAAAGGTACAAACAATTGTGGAATATCATTTAAATTACAGGTTCCTCTAAAAAGATTTAAAAACCGCCAGACCTATTAAATTTCAATTATAAAAAATATACTATCTTAGAAAAAAATTACTAATTAAGAATAACAGGGTATCTAATCCGGGTTTAAATCCAAAGAGATGTTAGTAGTAAGGGTGAGCGAAGCGAGCCCTTACTACTAACAACATCCTCTGATCCAACATCTTTGGCTAAACATCCACTGATCGAAATGGGAAACGCAAGTAACCATATAGGGCGGGCGAAGCCGAGATGTAAACGGTAATGTCAATATGTATATATATATATATATATATATATATATATATATATATATATATATATTTACTTGTGTCAGTAATTTTAGGCGGGTGACGAATAAATTATGTATGTTTGTATTCTGAATCAGGACAATTTCTTTTAAAAAATTAGCTTCAGAGACCCAGCAGTAATGATTAAAGAAAATTTACTGTATGGTCGTTGTTTATTTATTTTTTTTTAGTTTTCAATAAATAGGTCCAGATTTCCGACTAAAATTTCGTTAAATACTGTAACATGTTCAGAAAAATTCTCGGTAATGTACCGTAACCCCCAAGGACCGGATTATCACAGGTTTTTAAAGGTATTGTGTTTCGCTAAAACGTTTTTACGGCAGAGTTTTGTGAATTAGTATTGATCATATTATTACTGAATAAAATTTTTTATACTCTATATCAGTCAACATTTAAATACAACATTTTTCTCGTCGTCGTGAATTTTCCAAATTCTAAAAATTACTAATTTCTAAAGATACTAATTTTGATTTCTTGTCTTATGATAACTTATACTCGCTGTGTGATAGGTATATTATTTCTTAAAGATAATTCTTTTTTGTTAGTTAAATGTTGCTTAGTTTCGGTCATAATTTATGACATAAAAGAGTGTCAAATATGTTGTAATATTTAATAATGACATAGTAATATTAATTTTGTGTTTATTTTCATGTATATTTATGCTCTAAAGGTAAAATATTTACTCTCATTTCTAGGTTAAAAACGCTTCATCAGCCCCAACCTCAATATCTTCTACTCCATTTGACATCCATAATTCATCCTCCTTTTGTTTACTTTTTTATATTCCACAGCTTAAAGCTGAAAGTCAGCTTGGTAAAATAAACTGTTAACACTTTCACCTTAATAAATATACATGACTCCAGCCGTGTAAAATTATCATCATATTTCTAAACTTTCAGGAAAAATTGTAAGTTATCGTCCGGTTTTTGCAGTAAGTTGAAAACAATATACGATCTTATTTTACGCGTATAATAAGTTTTTTATCTTCCTCGTTTTCTATTCCTGGTTTTTACTATCCTACTCTTTACTAATTTGTAAACTTTATTTAATTCGTTTCTACATTTATTTTAATTTGATTTTCATTTTATCGCCATCGATTTGATTTTAACTCGGTGTTTTACATGCCAAACAGCAAATAAGATTTTATATTCACTGCAAAATTTATTAGTGTTTATGAGAAATATAAGTGTTTCGTTCGATTGAAAAATATGAAACACGAAATTTTTAAAGGAAATTTTTTGTAGTCGACGGTTAGTGCTGACATAAGTACTCTTTCACCGAGGTGAGGAAAAGCGAAACGAAGGAAGTAGAAGTGAGTTCTTCGTATGCTGGAAAACAGAAAAGATCCAAAAAGAATGAAATCTAGGGAACAGCCGATCGTCAACTATTCTCTTCTGCTCGCTAGTCAGTGGCATGTATTAATGTTCAAGAGCTAAATACTTAACATTCTTCGTTCTTCGATCACTTACAAGTATCAAAAAACGAAACCTGTAGTAGAAAAAGAATCAAGTGATCGTGCAAGTTAAACCGTAAGATTAGTCTTTTATTCTGATCGCTACGTAATAATCTACTTTATAGATCTCATCAGAAAAGCTATTCCAAGGATAAAAATAGGAACTGCTTCAGCATTTACCTAGATGGTTCAAAGGAAACCGTGGTAGAATCTTAATTAGAACAGCATTACAAGATACACGATTAGTTTTAAAATAAATAAAAAAATAAATAGAATTCATTTATCCGTATTAATTATTTAAAATATAAAAGCATGAATTTATGATAGTCAAATGGATGAAGAAATTAAATATAAAAAATAGAAACAAAACAATTCACAATTCAGAAGGCGGTAATTAAAATTATTTGAGCAAATATTTATTAAACGTTAACGGGAATGAGAAAATTCATAGTTTTTAATTAGCAATATTTAAAAATTCATCGGCAACATAATATTGTTTCTGTAGAAAAAATATCTTTTAATTGTATTTTAAATAAATTTGTAGAAAGTTTTATGACAACTGAAGCATAATAGGACCCTTTTTGGTTGGTGGAGTATTGTGCCGAGTAATATGAAAGTTCTTCTGTAGAGGTGCATATTGTTATTTTTTTAAGAATAAGCGATTATTTAGCAAAGATTGTACATTTAAAAATCTAAAAATAACAATTAATTTGTTTAATTTTCTAAATATTCGTTCGTCTACATGATTTATTGGCGCTAAACAGAGATTTGGCAGCCTATTTTTTTATCTTGTAAACTTGCTCAAATTTATTGGGGCGAAGTGATATCAGACAGGAATATAGATAAATAAGCATTATAAATATCTGATAATTAAAAAAACCTTAGCTTTTTATTATTACGCTTCAAAGCAACACGATACAGTTTGATTTTGATACAAGCGAAGCCAATTTGATTATCGTAACAGAATTGGTCATGTAATAAAACACTCAGAATTTACGCTTTATGAGCAACAGAAATACAGAATTCTGTTATTATTAATGGGAATTCTATCCTCGGGATCGTCAGTGTTAGTCTGACTGACGTGAGCTTCTGCTTTCTTGTCATTTTCTTGTTCAACTGAACAGATATACCCGAATCAACGCTACTTTTCTACTCGCTAAGACCACTGTAACGGATTGCTCATTTGATACGTACTTTGTAATGTTTATTTAACATAAACACTTTTAGCTTCATTTCATTTTATCACTTTTATCTGTTGTCTATATATTTATATAATTTAAATTGTAAATTATCTTAATATCCCAAAACCTGAAAGATAGATTAAACGGAAAATAATTCGTGAAAGAAGTACGTTATTGTATACGAGTGATTTTAGTTTCAGTATTTTTCTAAATATTTTTCTCGGTGTGAAATATTACCCTGTGTATATTTGTGTGCCTTTTTTCACTTAAATTTATCGCATGTAAGTAAGAAATTTCTTATTGTGATAATTATATCACGTTCTTTTTAAAAAATAAGATGTCTAAAGAGTAAGTAGATCGATATTTTGTAAAAATGATTAAGTATATCACGAGAAATTTGATTAGAATAAATCGTTTTATGTTTAAGGATTAGTGTATAAAAATTTAATTTTTTTTTGTCTCGTTCTTTCTTTAATTAAAGAAAAAAATATTATTGAATTTCTATCGAATTCAATTATGTGAGAGAGCGATAAGGTAAATTATATGAAACAATAAAAGAGAATCGAAGGGTCGGTTAGAGTGCACTGGAATGTCAATTGGTCTGACATTCACGCTAAAATCAACCGAAACCTATCGGAAAAAGTTGACGTCAAAGCGTGCTGACTTCTTTAACAAAGTGGGCTTCTATTGACATACCCGCTCTTTTTTCTTCACAATGACATTTCGACTAGACGCTCGTGCTCATCATCTTAGACTCTTCTTATAGCCTTCCTATTACCTTTTTTTTTTCCACCAAACTTCAATATTTGAAATGATTTGTTCAGTTTAATGTAAATTTATTATAAAAACGACTTTTTTTTATTTAAATGGAGATAGATTTTAAAAAGAAATTAAGTGGTCTACCTACAAAGTTGCATCGAATGACGTAAAACGTTTTAATGACTTATAAGACAATACCTCGGATAATAAATCGTTGATTGCTATTACGCTTTTCCTTTGAAAACGATTTGAACGAATACTTATGAAATTCGCTATGCCCTGTTAATTTGAACCCGTAACCTTCCGTATATCAGTCCATTACTATTTTCTAACCGAACTTTCTAGGTGACCTGTTTTTAATAAAGTTAAATGTTTTAAGTTAATTTTAATTTTTAAATTGCGAGAATTCTTTTTCTATACTGTCTTGGAGTTACAGCTAGATTTCTCTTTTTATCTGTTTTAAATTTGTTAAATTCTAAACCTTTTGTTTTCTTTTGTTGTTTGCAAATAGCGTTTTATCGTTTAACCCTGTATCCACATGTTTGTTAGATGCGAGAAGGAACGTGTCTAATTTTTCTTTAGAATATTGTTTAGTATGGTACTTGTACTTTGTAGTAGGACCTTCGTTTTAAAATCCTAATGGATGTAGTACATCCTTTTATTTAGTCCTTTGTTAAAATTTAAATAATTTTAACTACGGTTTTTTTTTTAACATGAATACTACATCTTATATTAATTAACAAATTGTTAGTTAATGAATATACATAGTAGCTTGATTTTACGATCTTAGAATATTGTTTAGTATGGTACTTGTACTTTGTAGTAGGACCTTCGTTTTAAAATCCTAATGGATGTAGTACATCCTTTTATTTAGTCCTTTGTTAAAATTTAAATAATTTTAACTACGGTTTTTTTTTTAACATGAATACTACATCTTATATTAATTAACAAATTGTTAGTTAATGAATATACATAGTAGCTTGATTTTACGATCTTTTTTTTATTTCCTACTGAAAGTTTCTTAGAAATTTTTATTTTTACGATATGTAATGATATGTTCCTTTTTGTTATTTTTCAACTTATTTGTTATCATTAAATATATTTCACCGGTCAAATTGAGAATTTTGCTCTGTTTTAAACTCTGTTAAATGTATGTCAAAATCATTTGCTGCGGGGTGATTAATATTATTGTATATCCAAATAATATTTGTTAGCTCTGTATCAGCTGGCCGATTACATTTTTTTTGTTTAGCTTACATTATTTAATGCCGTTGTCGGCTTTGTCAAACAGAATTTACATTTTTGGCAGTTAAATAAGGAAGATTTGTTTCTGCCACTAGTTTTGTTGAGATGTTCATCACACCGCGCATTATCGAATGACCCTCTTGGGATTTATATACATTTTACATACTGTGTAAGACTTAACAAAGTACCGTAATTTATAAACTTAAATAAGTATTCTTGTAATGAAGTCACGCTCTACCGGGAATTCCGACGAAATCTTCAAAAACTAACTTTGAAATTATACATTTAATCGAGGACTTTAATGTATATTGTTAAAAACATTTCTTCATCGCCTACTTTCATTTACATTTTGTCAAAAATAAAATCAAACGTATTCAAACAAATTATGAAAGGCCTTATCCAATAACATAAATAAAATTAAACAATTAAAAAAAAACTCGATTACATTTTGTAATTTCATCTGGATATAAAAATCAAGAACTAAAGACCAAATAAAAAATAGATAAAGTTTTAAAGCATCTTAAAACTGAATTATAAAAAAAAAACTGCTTCATAAAGAAAATTCCTTCAGCCCCATAGCAGTTTTTTTTTACCTCGAAGTACATTTATTACAATTTTATTACATAAAGCACTTTTATTACACACAACGGTGATGAAGTTTTTTTTTTTTTTATAAAGTGTACAATCATCCAGAAAGTATTTCCTTGTTTATTTTTCTGCTTTATTTTTCTCTACTCCCCTGGGCCGGACCGTTCATTTAGATGTTACATTTATTATCCGATCCTCAGTCAAGTAATTCTTTTTTATTCCGTCATCTTTTGGTATGATAGTACTCCGCAATTAGAAAAAGGTGTCCTTCAACTTATCATATCTCCTTTATTTGGTCACTTCAGTGGCGCGACGAGCTTTGAAATCTACCGTTTCCTACCAGCGGTAACTTATTATTTTACGTTCTGTTTAGTACTACTTCTTTTCTGTTTACCGGCTGTTGGCTGTCCTTAAAAAATTAATAATTTTCTTTTTTTTCATTTATATGTGTTTTTTTTAGAAAATAATAATTCATATAATTAATGCTTTTTTTATACGAGTATTTTTAATATTTCAGTTTCGCCATCTTACATTTATTCAGAAGTTGAGTAGCATTTCCGAAGCGTCTTGTATATTCTTACTACCGTGCTCTATCAGCTCTTTTATTTCCATTTTATAAAAGAAACATTAATAAAACCGGGTTAATTTATTTGTATTGCGGAATCGGTTGTTAATTTATTGTAAGTGTAATAATATGTTCTACTAAAGTACAAGTTTTCCTTTTCTAAATGTTTTCATTGTATTTGGATAACGGAACGACTAACAATTGTTTACCGATGTTCAGTTCTGTTTAAAATGTCAGTTGTAATAGTAATGGTAATTATAATAATAATAGTACTTATACTACTATTATGGTGTATTAACATTCACCTGTTCTCGGTAATTGGTGTTTCCTTAGTTTAAATAATTTGCCTGTAAGGTTGCTTCTCGTGCAACGGGCAAAGTTTACAAATTTAATTTGAGTTTACTTGTGTCGTGTTGTCGTCGGTTTGTCTTTGTATGTACATCCTTCTCTGCTGATTCTGTCTTCGTCATCGGTTGGCAGTTATGAATGTGGACTAGATGAGGGAGGTGGGTAGTTAATGAGTTGGAGGCGTCGCTAAAACATTTCTCCAAGAGATATGTAGAAAGGCAGACAAAAGCAAACATCACAGGGAAAGAATCAACTTTACACGCTCTGTTAATTCCACTTTTGTTTTGTTTTTCTTCTTTTAAATTGAAATACGTGTATGTTGTATGTTCTCCTTGATTTATTTAGTTCTTGACGTTTTCATTTATTTCCAATTTTATATCATTGTACCTCTTGTTTAGTTATTTTGCTTCTTACCTTCTTAACTTAGTAGAACCGAATATTTTATTCTCCTACTTAAGCATTTTATTTACCGATTTTTTTCGAAATTATTATTATCTCTTTTACCCTTCTGTTATTGAAGAAGCGGTGTGACGCACTGTTTCAAAGTAGAAAGTAATACCAACGAATAAATCTTTTATTCTGATTAGTACATAATAATAAATTATATAGATCACGACAGGAACGGGTAGATATGCTTCATGATTAAAATTTCCCCAATTATTGCCTGGATAGATGAAGGGGAAACCTCGGTAAAATCTTGACCAGAGCAGCATTTCAGAATTCACAATTAATTATAAAATAAGTAAATATACATTCACTTTAATTTCATATTAATTATTTAAAATATAAATTCATGAAATAATATTAAGTTAAATGTATGTATGGCGATTCTAAATATAAAAATAACTGAAAAACAAATTCATAATTCAGAAAGCGTTAACGAAAATCATTTAAACGCGTATTTGTGTACATATTGAACAAAATTCAGAGAATTTAGATTTATTATTTAATTACTATCATTTAAAAGTTCATCGACTATTAATATTGTTTCTGTGAAAGGAAATCTTTTAATTACATTTAATAAATCGGTTGGAAGATAATTCATTAATTTTTTACTTTATATTATCTACCCCAGTGTTTATTATGACGCATCTGAATTATCTGTTCAACGGGCATCAACCAAATTTTTTTTCTGAGAGTTACGGTATTGGCTGTACACTTCTGATGAACATAGTACTGTTCCTTTTAGGATTAAAAATCATCTGAATTTCGAACGGTCTTAGTGTGTACATGCGAAATTTATATTAGGGTCGGTGAAGAAGTTAGGGGTAAGTAACTTCACTTCTCAATTTTACTAAGCCTGGAATGGGATGTTCACATTTTGAACATGAATATATCGTTTGTTAAAGTGATTTGGGGCTTATTTCGGTCGCCTATAGTTGGGTACCCGGGTGCCCACCACGGTACACTTTTATATGTAACTGAATCAAAAATTAAATGTTCGCTTTGAGCTCTCAGATCGTTATTTAATCAAACTCTAGGATAATAATACATATAAACATAAAAAAAATCATTTTTGCAAAAATAATCGACTTTAAATTATATGTACTCCGTGGGCATAACCGGATACCCGGGTGCCCACTATAGGAACACTCGACTTGATTGAATTATTAAACTCTATTATCCTTTTTTATCAATTTATTTAATTTGTATTTGTGGAATCAATTAAATATTATTAAATAATAATGAAATTTATGAAAATTGTTGCAAAACCTCCATATATTACATTCTAGAAATTTAACAAAATTTGATGAGTGCTCATCCCAGACAGGTTTATCGCATTGTGAGCAGCTGTTTCTTGTTTTTCTTCTTTCTCTGATTGCCTGTTTATAAAAGATATGGCAAGAACCAGTGACTCTTTTCCTTCCTGATGCATCTCGTATCACTGATGGACCTGGAGTAGCTTCCACAGGACTTCCAATCACACATTTAAATACCAAGATTGCAAATTTTGACATCTACTCTCAACCATTGCCTTCGCAAGTTCTTCGCTCAGCTGGCGCATAAATAACCGTCGCTGATTGTTTTTTTTTTTTTTTGAAGCATCTATTATTTTTATAATAAATGAGATAAGAAGCGAGTGAGCTGATGTCTAATATATTGAAAAACATTACTAGCGGCCATCTCAAAGTGCGATGTTGTGTAGTATATCTACTAAGCTTTGTTTCATGGTGTCGACGCCAGCTTTGTATTTATTATAATAAGTAATAATATGAGGCTTTTTCTTAAAATCATCATTTACAGCCATATCGGAATCCATTGTTGATAACAAAATTACGGCTTTATTTTTCTTTATTTATTGTTTCCCATTGTGGCTCGATACAATGGGTATGAATTTAGATGCCACATATCAGTTGTATGATCGGTATTCGAATTATTGGGACTTGAACAAATCAAAATAGTCATAAATGAGTATATTTGTTGTATAGTCACAGGATTCCATACTCGCTTCGAATCTGGATGTGCTTTCACTTCCACTGCTTTGAACGTTGGCCGCTGCTTCTTCTTCGACGCTGTCATCTTCTACCTCATCTAAAAATAATAATTTCATATTAGACAGAAATGATTGTATGAATTATTGTTTGTTATCTTATGCTATCACAATTTATTCTATTATTTTATATACCTTCTTCGGTAAGCGCATTAATTTCTTCAGAAAGTGGCATTTGCAGCCAGTCCTCATCCTCGCTTTCAGACTCCATGTTGTATTCATTACCGTTGTCTCCTAATAACGTTGTCAGCTATACTTCTCTGTCATCGGTATTTAATCTGAAATAAAATTCATACATTTTTCTTTTTTTTTCAATAAAATAACAGAAAGAAATTAGAATAAGAATAAAAATCTCAAATGTACTGTTTATTTTACCTTGCGAATTCAGCCTAAACAATTCTTCCGTAACTTCAAAGTATCACTACCATATTTGGACTATTCAGCACTATAATACGGATATCATCTGACAAACTTCAACGAAATATCACTATTTACCACTATCACAAAAGTAATATTTGCACTATTCTGCACTATAATATGGATATTATTTGAAAAAATATCGTGAATAAGATACTTGAAGAAAAATTTAAGAAGTAAAAGCAAGCGATGTATGATTCTGTATTTTCGGCTTGTCTCGCAGCCACACTGTAACTTGTTATAGAAGTGTAACATCACGTCTGAATACAGAATATGAGTAACACTGATGCGTATCTTCTGAGACCCTTCCTAACAGTCTGTGGAGGGGTCTCGACCATTCCTTTTCAAAATCCAAAGCGGTTGCCGTCGTTTGAAACTACCCGTGACCGCGTATTTACTGCGACGACCTTGACAATCCCACTTTCTCCAACCTGCTCAGAAGTCTTTTCATTGGAAAATAATCCATATATACATCTCACTTCTTTATTTATTCAAATAAACGTTTAGAAAGCGATTTGAATCGACGGAATATTTTTAAAATTGAAAAAAAAACGAGAGTTCGGCACCCGAGTTCTCCGGGTATGCAACAACGTAGGTAAAGTTGGTTATGCATCCTAGGGTTTATTCTGGAAACAACAAGACAAGGGTTTATTTTAAAAACAACCCGCCTGTAAGATTAGAGTTTCGTTCTATTAAAATGGAATTCTAGATTTGTTCTCTAAGAATGCATGGAAAAAGGAATTGCAGAATTCCAAAAGTAGGTCTGGCATAGCGATAATGTTTTACCTGCTGAATAAATTTCTTTTGTAAGGTTCTCTTAAAAGTTTTGAGATTTTTAACTTATTGTGAAATTTGAATGACCACCTTATATTATGGAAGCAATTGGAAGAATGTTGATTACTTTCGGCGCAGAAATTATACGGCCTCAACTTTGAAGCCTTATAAAAAACAAACTATCTTATTTCAAAACAACTCGCATCAAAATTTACATAATTTTATTTTGAGTTTATTGATGTTGAACTATGATTTTTACTTATAAGAAAGAAATAAAAAAATATCAGGTTAGCGATGACGTTTATTATAATATTCGTCAGTTTAAAATTATGGAGAAGACACGGAAGGACTTGAACCATGTATTCTGTATCGTATCGTTTCAAAGATAAACTGGTTTTAAAAATTGAATAACAGCTCAAAAATGGTTGAAGGGGACAAAGGGACATATCTAAAATTTAAGTATGGACTGCCCTCCTTGTGTAAATATTTTAACGATATTGATGTAATTCTTTAATGGTAAGCGATCGATTTCAAATTATGGAACAGAAAATTAAAATAAAATTATTATTTTCCGTTCTCACAGAAAAATCATTCTTAAAAAAATTAGAAAAAATGAAAGTTTAACATCAGCAAATTCAGAATAAAATCGTATATTTTTTTATCTAACTCGGTTTGAAATTGAATAGTTTGTTTTTATAAGATTTAAAATTCTGGCGCATATAATTTCTGCGCCGATAGTAAATTGTTAAGTTCTCCAAAAATTTTATAATATCAATATCTGTTTCGTGAAATAAGCTACTGATTCTGAAATGTTCTTTTAAGTAAAAATATTCGATAAAAGTTACCTCGACATCAAACGTCTTTTCCAACCGACGACAAAGAAAATATTTATCTTTTACCCTTTGAATCGTATTAATTTAATTAACTACACACTTCTTACCGGTTTTCCGATGACGTATTTTTTTAAGATCAAAAATTTAAAACAAATGTTTACTATTTTGAATTACGTTTTCTAAAAAATGTTCTTGTCTATGCTAATTTCATTCCTTAGTTCATTTTCATTTTAACAGTTTAATCGACAAGAAATTCGTGAAGTATAGTTTATTTTATTTTATTATGGTGTACGTATTTTATAATAATTAGGTGTATGCAATATTTAATTTTATTAGAATGTGTTTATAATAGGGTTAATTTTATTAGTCCGTTTTCAAATTTATTTATTGTGATAGGGTGCCGTTAATGTTATTAATTTAGTATTATATTTTCAAGAGTACAAAGCCTCGTATATTTTATGTTTTTTATATGTTTATACTAACAGAATGCATAGAAGATAAGTTAAGCTGTTACCTTGTCTTCATTAAAATTAAACATCGTATAATTTATTGAAGAGGTATTACTTAAATTGATCTACAAAAAGGCGTGTACTCTTTTCAGACATTTATTAAAACAGCGCTTGGCTTTAATCCATTCTGGTTAGAGGCCAATCTGGCCGTATGACTTGTATTCCGTTAATTACTTTTAAAATGTATTAAAAATACGTTCGTTTTTATATAATTTCTTAGTAGATACTTTCCTCTTTATAATTTCATTATCTTATATATATATATATATATATATATATATATATATATATATATTAATCCGATTAATGCTTTTTAAATTAACAGCGTTGATTTTTTTTAAATTTATGTTTAATGTGGGACACGTTTTATTAACAATTTCATTACTATACGAAACTATATATTAGAGTGTTCTGGATAAAATAAGAAACAAAATACTAAAAAATCAGTAGCACCGTGTTCTATTCAACTTTAATAACTTGTTGGAGATAAAAATCGTGTTTCTTCATTGAATCGGTCGCATTACGTGTTGAAAAGAATCTCTTCTTTTTTTCCCTTAGATACAATAAAAATATTGAACGTGTTCAACGTGTTGCCATTTAATGATGTAGACGACATTACAGATCTTACTATAAGGTAAACCTTTGTACTCTTTTATCGACATTTTTCTCTATACTTCTCAAGTTTCTTCAGTTTTATTATTTCTTCTCTTCGATGAATTTGTTCATATGTACGCAATAATTTTCTGTTAAATATCTTCGATTGATATTCCTCCGGCTTTATAACAATTTTTTTTTTATGAGATAAAATATTTTATCTCAAAGATTTTTTGTCCCTTCATTTTAGTCTAGTGCTAGAAAGTGAAACACACTAGCAGTCTGCGTTCGGGATGATTTATGCACTTTTAGTTTTAATATACCCTGAATTAATTAAAGTAATTAGCGTAAGTATAATTACGCTAATTACGTTTGAGCATAATTATTTATTCTCCAAAGTTGTCGGAGAACCGACGTTAATTTTGTTTAAATTTATTACTTTAATAAATTCCAGTGAATGATTAAATGTTGAACTCGAATGGTCTAATATTTATATTAGCTACAACTCTTGTGATAGTTTTTTAAAAAAAATTTGAAATGAGATTAATTATAAAAATAATTAACCCAATTAAACAATCAGTAAATTTTAATTTTTAAATATCTCGATTATTAAATAAATTTGGTACTTCTAAGAGAAATATTTAAGCGCTGATATAGAAGATCAATGTTTTGCTTCGTATTCTGTCAGTTGTGTTGTCACTTATGATGTTATGACCTCATTTACATTTCTTTAAAACATTAACTATTTCAAGTTCTTAATCACCATGTTATCGATGTATTAGGCTCGTTTTGTTTCAGTTAGCGGTACTGTGTCAATCCATACCTACTGCTGTACTATGCTCGGGCTAAAAACCCTATTATAAGGCAGTGCAATTTCATTATAAAAAGACATAGGCTTTATTCTGATCTCCTATTTTCAACTCTTCTACAATACCGATTAAGATTGTTGACATTCCGTAATTGTCGATCTTAACACAAAGCCTGTCAGACCTGATGTATATATGCGTATACATATATATGATACTAATCGTATACATATATATAATTAGTACATATAGATACATATATATGATCATAATGATTAGTACAAGTAATATATATATATATATATATATATATATATATATACTCGTACTAATCATTATGATCGTGCAGAACTTTGTGAAGACCATCCAGAATGTTAATTATCGCCATATATCTTGACTATCAAATGTCAAAGACTTAACAGGATCTTCAATATCAGTGAAATTCAGCCACCTTTTCATATTCTGACGATTTAATCATGATCACTATCAGAGTTAAAAATTTACTCTTAAGCTGGAATTTAAATTTTGTATTTATATCGTATAAAATTGTATTTTATAACAAAGTTTTGCTTTAATATCAGCGGATTAAACACGATACCAAATCCAAGTCAAAAAAGTTTCGAATAATGTCACTTAATTCTCTCTATATATAAAATCTCAAAATGTTTACTTTCCGAGTATATAGTTTAATTGCAAACTATAGAGAACACTTTTATAAGAAAAAGTATGCTTTTTTTAAAGAGGTGGGGAATCCCATTTACGGACGCCTAAGCAGTGTCGGGCTCGATAACAGGTGCCAAAAACCTGCGCACTACCGACTAAACCGCCATCCCTGGCTGCCAGCCTTCCTAGAACTGCCACGGAAGCATTCCTTCTGGAACGGGGGTTGCACGACCACTCGCACACTCATACGTCATAGTGCTATCGCATCATAATAGGAAAATCAACAGAAACACAACAGTTATAGCAAAACAAGATACATCACCATACATCAAGATATAGAAAACAGATTATGAAACTACATACAAAGAAAAAAGTCACACAATTTATACAAATACAAGAGAAGAAAAACTCAAGAAAACATGTCTCACAACTATGTAGACAGAAAAATCATAAAAAAAAACAGCAAGATCATAAAAAAACGCCTGATAAAAGACGTTCAATAATATTACACGATAAGTGCAACAGCAGAACACTAAAAATGCATACATCGGACAGCAGGAAAAAAATCTGTAGCCGAACAGCATAACCTCAAAGAATGCAGAAGATACAAAATACTACATACTACATACTACAATACTACATACAAAGCAAAATATTCAAATATATACGTAAAAAAAAAATTACTCAACATCAGTACAGCAAACTAACACCATAACCTAACCAGGGACATATACATACTCAATATACTTACTACCTGCGGACGCCATCAGATACGGGAGCGGAGTGTCCGCGGCTTCTTCACGTCAAAGCGACCCCCACATGTACGGGGGACCTCCTAGTGGCTCACTCGCGAACCTGTCTGCCCTCGCACTCGACGACGCCGCCTATTGTTTCGTGATTCCTCCCATTCTTGGAAGTCTCTCATCATGATTTTCACGTAACGTAGTGATCGCCTTTAAGTTTTCTTTCTTTTCTATCATTATGTCCATCAGCTCTTCAGGCTGGAACATCGCTTCCCTGCCTAGTATGTCAAGTAGCTCTATCTTAGGCCCTTCGTATCTCGGACAGTGGCAGAACACGTGGTATGGCGTTTCATCCTTCTCGCATACCGGGCAGTTCTGTTCATCGTTGAGGCCGTACTTATGAAGGTATGCTCTATATCCCCGATGGCCCGCCATAAACTGGGTAAGGCGGTAATCCAGCAGGCCATGAGCTCTCCCTCATCAGCGCCTTACATCTCTCACCAGGCGGTGTGTCCATCTGCCTTTTTTGCTGCCGTCCCACCGTTCTTGCCACTTGTTCTCCATCTCCGTCAGTGTGCGTGTGCATCTACTTCTGCCGGAGAGAGGCCCCCATGCTCACGTAATCTTATCCGTATTTCGATTACCAGATCTGTTGGAAGGATTCCCGCAAGTACTTCTATCGCATCGTTCGATACGGTCCTGTATGCTGCCGTGATTCTAGGCAGCACCTCCTGTGTAAGGACTCCATCATGCCTTTGTACTCTTGGTACTTCGTTACTTCCCTCCATACCTCTGTTCCGTAGAGTAGCGTTAAGTAAACTACGCTTACAAGTAGTTTCCTGCCTCGGGTCATGGCAGTCGGGAGAAGGGCAGCAACTAACTTACTTTTTCTTTCGGCTTTTTCATATGCATCCTTTACGTGTGTGCCAAAACGAAGCCGGGCGTCTATCCAAACGCCTAGGTACTTAACCGCCGGGGTTAAGTTATATATGAAGGAACTCTGTGTGCTATCAAGGCCCTGCTATTGCTGCGTGTGAGACACTGTTGAAGGCGTTTCTCACATCAAGTCACCATTACGCATAGACTGCCTCTGACCCGGTTTTCTTCTCCCTTGATGTTCCCTTCAGCTATTCGACGGACAGCAGCCACTGCATCAAGGGCCGATCTACCCCTCCGAAAACCATATTGATTCTCGGCCACCTTTTTCTTCGATCGCATCTTCTAATCTCCGCTAAATCATTCGCTCAAACAGCTTGGCTAGAGCGTTGATCATGGCGAGAGGTCTGTATGATGAGGGCAGCTCTGGGTCCATTCCAGGCTTTACAGAAGGACTAGTCTCTGTGTTCTTCATTTTCCTGGGAAAATGCCCTCCCTTAGGCAGGCATTTGTTTATGTCCAATATCGTATCAGACCGAACTCGGGCCGCCACCTTTACAACTAAGTTCGGTAGATGATCTGGGCCAGGAGATTTGTCCGCTGATATACGGGCAACTGCCGCCGCGAGTTCGGCATCGGTGAACGCCATCGGGAGCTTCGTTCCTGTCGCGTTATCTTCCTTCAGTGCATTTCCGTGTGGAAAGAGTCCTCTACAATGCCTCAAACCTCCGATTCCTCCCGTGAAGCAGGAACTCTGGGTTTTAACGCACTTCTCACGAGAAGCTTATAGGGTCTCCCCCACGGGTCATTCTCTACTTTGGCCAGGAGTTTCCTCTAACATTCTTTTTTCGACTCCCTTATTAGCTTAAAATTTGCAAGAAAGAACTAATTCTTTCTTGCAAATTTTATATTGTGCTGTATATAGGGCCCTGACGGCGCAGTGATATGCTGTCATTGTCAGTCTCTTGAGATGGTGACATTCCTTCCTTTTTGCGCCTATCTCCGGCTTCCACCGGAAGTGGAGGGTGATCTTTTATTTGGCGTCTTCTAAGTGGTGACCTGTCACAGGCCTCCCGCAGACAGTCCACTAGCCGTACAGCCTTCTCTTCGGCCGCAGGAGTCTCCCCTACTGTTCTTAGATCAAGTCCCTCTGCGAATGCTGCCTGGTCCAGATTCCTAGTGCTCCAGCCCTCGTTGGCATGTTAGCCTCTTCCACGTTCACAGCCAGCGATTGCCATAACGATAGCCTGATGATTAGTAGCCGTGTATCCTTCCCACACTCTCCATCCTTGGATCCTGAACGCCAGGTCTGGGGTGGTAAGGGATGTCTACAACTGAACCAATAGCACCCCTCCTAAAGGTATGAGTGCTGCCCGTGTTTAGGCAGATTAGATCCAGTGCTGCAGCCGTATCCTCCAGTATGACGCCGCGAGCAATAGTCTTGATTGAGCCCCAGGTGGTCAACCACCTGGGGCTCAATCAGAAAGGCAATCGAAGGGCCCGAAGTAGTAATCTGTTTGTCGGTTTTTTAAAGAGAAGATTCGCAAATATGTTTTACCTAAGTAAGCAGTACTTCGGTAATTACTGCTTACTATCAATAATTATACTGTTTTTCACCCCTTTCAGTGCTCAAAATAATTTTCAATAGCAGCTTCTAAATTTTAAATCAGTTTGCAGTTATTATTTATATTTAATGTATTTCTTTAACATTATTTCACGTGTTTGTATTTAATTAATTAATAACGAGTTTGAACAAGTCTATTTTTTATTCTATAATTTGTTTTTATATTTGCAACATTTTTTTAACATTATCTATATAATGTATTTTTATGTACATTTAAAAATGAAGATTTATTTATTTAACGATGTGGTTATTTATTCATTCATTATATTATTGACAATATTTAATTGTAAATTATCTGCGCTACGAATGGGTTGTTATTTTTTAATCGTCCATACGTATTTCACGCATACAATTTTCAAAACAAAACGAATTTTTTACAATTTTTTTGGAGAAAATTAATTAAATCGTAATTTTATGATGAGCCTTAATCGATCATTAAATTGAAATTAAAATAAAATACGACACAGAACGTATTTTCCATAAAATTACTGACAAATAAATATTAGTTTGAAAACCTTTTTTTCTTACTTTTATAAATGCGTGTAAAATTTTGTAAGCAAATAAGTTTTACCTAGAAGGAACATATTATTTAATCATTTTCTCAAAATAAATTGAACTTGTTCGAACTTTTAAACGACATTTGTGGTTTTTTTTTGGTTTTTTTGTAACAATGTGAGATATTTAAAACAAGATAGAGTTAATGTACATGTCGTTTTTAACTTCAGATAACTGTTAAATCACGGATAGAAAAAAAAACAGCTTCCTTTTAATCTTCTTCGTGTAAGTATTAACTGCTTTAAAAATATTACACCGTTTAGTTTAAAATAGAACATTTACAGAGAGAGTATTAGTTACGTATTTTGAAACTTTGATTGATTCGTTGAGTCTTTTAAAACTTTTTACTCTTTCCGCTTACAATAGTATTTATAAATTAGGAAGCATTTGTTAGGTATATAAAAAAAGAAAAGAAGTATGTACACACTCTGATAGTTTAGAGTCTCTGGTGTTTGCCTTTTTTATATGTATGTATTACAGGAAAACTTTTGAGACGTGTTTCATGTTTAAGAATAAAGACATCTTTATTTGTAAAAGGGTTGAAGGGACTGCGTACGAGCATCGGTTCTAGATTCGAGTGGACTTTCCTCGGTAGATGCTCTTCGATCCTTTGAATTATAAATAGTACTGAAAAGGGATTTTCACTGTTTTGCATAATCTGATGCCGGGCTTTATTTTTTACCTTTTTGGATTTTCTCTCAAATGCTACTTGATGTTCAAATGCTGTTGTACTTTTCATTCTACATTTCGTATATTTAATATAAAGTACAAGAGTAGATGTTGTTATTAATTTGTAATGCGCTATTCAAAAATTAACTTTAGCGTACCGTATATTTTTATTTAAATATATATTTATCGTTTATTGATGATTATATTTTTAAGTTATTCTTATTTCATAAAAAACAAAAAAAAACATTAACTTACTCATTAATTTTATTAATTAAATAATCTATTAAATTAAATTTAACTAATATTTCATTAATTTTACATTTTTCCTTAAATAGAGACACTTTTATGACGATTAGGAAATATTAATCCCCTTTTAACACTTTAATAACTCTGTAATTACTTTTAAGTTCTTGTATCACGTATCACTGTATCGGAGTGCTAAAGATGTTAAGGCTAACCTTATTGTTTTGTCGGGTCGATAGTTCAAGGCGCGCCGAACCGGTTTTTGTATTAACGCTAATGGCGCTTTGATATTATCCCCGGTTGGCATTCTTTGGCTAGGTTTTAATTTACATGACATGGTGATCCGTGAAACATCATCTACGGATGCAACCAGCTACATGTACACTCATTACACTACCGAGGGAGGGATGCAGCTATCTGAACCCCGAATCGTGAAAATTTAACTAAATAAATTATTATCCGTTATTACTACTGACATATTCATTTGTATTAAAAACCGTTTTCTTTTTTTTTACAAATATAATGTCACGATGTACTTAAGCTAATATGATGCTATGCATCTCATAGGATAGATTCTGCGTACGTATATAGAAATTATTTAACGAATAAAATTAATGCAGTGTTTATAAAAAAAAATTATGAATAACTGTTTTTCACACTTATGAGTGAATAAGTTTACGGAGTTGGTAGAGATATCTTTTATTACTGTTACACGATGCTGAGTGTCAGTTGTCTAAACTTAGATCGACCCGACCTTAATATTCTAGTATAACGTTAACAAAAACTTACCACCTTTGTAAAAATATTCACCTATTACTTAGTATAATTCTTTCCTTATTCTTTATTTTATGTGTTTTGTGCTATAATCGACCGGAAGTCACGACTAGAGACAAGTCATTTCAGAAAATTCCACAACTCTCAGAAAGAATATTCCCTTGTTAAGGTTACTAGGGAAAGTTAGAAGCGAAACGGTTACTCTTTTGTCTTTTCTTCCGCTTTACCATGCAAAGCCCGTTTTACATCATACATTAATTTTTGTTTTGATTGATGATTAATTCAGCGTATAAGCTTGAAGAAACGGAAATTTTATAGCGTTAAAAAAATTCTAATGGGATTCGAACCATCCGGATGAAAGACTGTGGTGCTACCACTCCACCGCGGAGGTTAGTTAGAATTAAAATTCTTAGTTTTTGAGGAATCTTTCTTCAGAGAGAAGAATTATTACGTGACAGACATTTTATTTATCGTTTGTAGAATTATTGTGGTATTATCTAAGTTGTAAATACGAAAAAGTAAGTGAGAGAAAAACACAGTAAACAAGAAAAAGGTATCTTAAGAACCGCTTTATGGAAAAAATTGAATTTTGTGCCGTATTAAACCTTTTTATTTTTTGCGTTACTTATTTGTAACATTTATTTGAATTTTCAACATTCCTTTACTACATTATTAGATTAATTAGAATATTTTGCTTAATTTTTTTTTTTTAGTTTTTCCTTTGTTCGGTTTCAGTATGAAGAACACTTAAAAATTTAGATTACTGTTAAAAAAGGAAATAATTTCTGAATGAATAATATTTTAATAAGACTGCATTAATAATATATTTTTTACGATATAGTTACTTCATTAAAACCCCCTTACACTTTTGCACTTATACTTTTTTAAAAGTTGAATTATTTTTCAACTTTTAGAAAGCTCCGTTGACTTGCAGGATGGGGATGGATTACTGGTTCTTGCTACCTACAACGTACTGTCAGGTACATTATCCTCTCCACTGTACGATTAACAGTACCAAAACTACTTAAGATGCCCACATAGAATTACAGCGCATCTATGTTTTTATGCTTTCTAAACTTTGAAGAGTACATATACGATTTCAATTAATTGCAGGATTGAAAAAAATTATAAAAAAAAGGTATTTTAATTTAAACGTAGCAAGGTTCGTGAAGGTGAATTCGACCATCTGTTGGGAAAGAGTAGTCACGTTACAAAAGCGTGCGATACATTGCAGGCATTATAGTTGATTGTGTAGTTGGTTTGGTGCACTGTAATTATTTTTATAAGAAAAAAGCTTTTAAATCTAATGTTTAGTCTTTAATACATAATTTTCCGTATTTCCTGCAGGAATACTTGAAATAAATTGAACTAAAGAATAAAGTAGAAAATACATTTTTAAAATGATACAAAATACAGTTATTTTTTATCTAGTGCCTCATAAAATATTCTTTAAAGAAAAACTTTCTTTCGTTACGCATACAGTAGTAGTAATAGTAATGATAATAGTAGTTACAGCGCGCGCGTGTGAAAGCGTTAGAAGGGTGGGCCGTAGTGCTGATCGAAGTGCGAAAGTGAATTTACTGTGTGAGTTCACCAGAGATAGGTGAGTATATATGTGTTGAATTGTATTAAGCCTCGTTACCGTCAGAGGTGAACCAATTAGAAGTTCGGGGAGTGAATTTGAAACGGTTATTCTGGATTTTAGGAGAAGCGTAGTATAGAGAAAGGATATAGTTTGAAGGTTAGATTTAAACAGGAAATTCTGTAAAGTTGAGAGAACTGTAAACCAGATTTTAACTGAACTCGGTGTATTTACGAAATATTATTCTCTTCGGTAAAGGGTATTAAGAATATGTGTAGTAAATTAATTAATGACTTATTCTGTATTGCTGTTTCGACGATCGTGTGTACAATAAGAGATTACGATACACTTTGTTGTCGTTTAAATTGCTTTTGTCTGCCGTTTAGCTTTAACACAGAATTGTAATGGGAGAGTCGTTTTAGAATTTTTTTATTTCTTTTATCTTGATGTATTTGCTCTGTTTTTTGAAAAACATATCTTTTACTATTTTATACAACGCAGCAAAAACATATCTAAATACTTATAAATTTACACCGATTTTCTTGTAATATTTTTTACGATATAGTTACTTCATTAAAACCCCCTTACACTTTTGCTTGATTCATTCGTATTTCTTACACTTAAATTAACAATTAGAAAAAAGGTTTTTGTCTGAACGTATGGTTTGTCGTAGGGGTTGTCGTAGGGGATCAGGAAGTATACTTAGTCGAGTTGCATCGACTGTTTATTTTTCCCAATCATTCTCCCTACCAATCATCTGGGTATCAGTCAAATTTATTTTAAATTTACTTTTTTCAAGTATCTAATAAAAAAAATAATAGAAAATTAATAAATAAAGTCTCTAAACCTTCTAAATCATGTTATTGAAACAGTTGAAGGAAAAATGTTTCGCCTCTTAGTCGCTTAAAATAGAAGACTGACTGGTAAAATAAGATTTAAAAACGGCCTTTTTAATATATAAAGGGGCTTTGTAGCCTTATCAAGTGATTAGATGCGTGTAAATGACCCACCGGTTGGTCTAGCGGCGAACGCGTCTTCGCAAATCAGCTGATTTGGAAGTCGAGAGTTCCTTTTAAGGCAGTTACTTTTATACGGATTTGAATACTACATCGCGGATAACGGTGTTCTTTGGTGGTTGTGTTTCAATTAATCATACATCTTAGAAATGGTCGATCTGAGACTGTACAAGACTACACTTCATTTACACTTATACATATCATTCTTATTCATCCTCTGAAGTAATACCTAACGGTAATTCCCGGAGGCTAAACAGGAAAAAAGGAAGATTCGTGTAAATAATTACTCTTTTGTTGCCTTCAAACATATATATATATATATATATATATATATATATATATATATATATATATATATATATATATATATATATATGTTATTGTAGTTATTTTTCCTTTATTTTTTATTTTGTTTCAGTTTTATCGTAAATGTTTTTATAAATGCATAACTACCGGCCTGTAATAACACGAAATCGTTTTTACGTATGTAATAGAATGAATTTTTCCTCTAACAATGTATTTTTATCACTGCTAAATATTTCGTTTTTTAAATAAATTTTCAATTCAATTATTATACTTGAGACATTTTTACTTTTTATATATATATATATATATATATATATATACTAACATCCCCGTCGCGGCTTCGCCCGCTCTATATGGTTACTTGCGTTTCCTTTCGCAATCAATTTTTTTTAAATTTATATTCTTTAGTCAACACAGTGGCAGTGGCCACTGTTATTGTGATAGATGTAATAGATAAATATGTATTTTTAGATATTTATCCGAAGAGTATTTTCAAGCCTAAATCTTCTATCTCGTTTAATATATTCACAAATGCAAAAGATTTGCAGTGAATGTTCAAAACGTTTTACCTCTCTTCACTGCTTTTAAGGTCGAATTTCAGAAAATGTAGAAATTTTGTCTAGATATTTACATGAAGATTGCACACACCAAAAATCAAGTTGATATCTGTATTTGTTACAGAAATTAAAAAAAAAAAATAATAATAAATTTTATTGTTACTTCATTTTAATCCTTTAAACTCGGTATTTCAAAAAATATTCCCTTAGAGTGCACTTGCACAGTAAGAAGAACGTTTATACAAATTTTCATCAATTTATCTTCAGTAGTTTTTGCTGAGCGTTGATTATGAATGACTCGCATGTTATTTTATACATTTATATATATATATATATATATATACTAGCTGGTCCGTCCGTCTAACCAAAACCTGGACCCTCGTGGCTCAGGTCAGCCCATGTGAATCCCGGAGTCAGGGGCTCCTTCCCGGAGCGAAGGAGCCATGGAGCTCTGCCCCATGGCCGCAGAGCTCGCTTTGCTCGCCATTCCCAATTTGCCAAGGGGACCGACACCCGCAGAGCTTGCTTCGGTTGTCATTCCCATCTTCCCAGAGGGCTCCATCCCCGTGTACAACGTACTGTATATTATCCATATGGTTGTGAGAATAATACTGATTATAATTTTAGTATTCAGGCTTTATAAAAATCTGAAAAATAAATTAAATTACAAAAGGTAGAATCATAGTAACTTTTTTCTTCTTTTTAGCCTTCGGGAATCACAGGATGAATGATAATTACATGTATGAGTGTAAGTGAAGTGCAGTTTAGTACAGTCTCAGGTCGACCATTTCTGAGATGCGTGGTAAATTGAAACCCAACCACCAAACAACACCGGTATCCACGTTCTAGTATTCAAATCCGTATACGTTCAAATCCTAGTAAAGGCACTAGGATTAGAACGTTGATTAGAAGGCACTAGGATTAGAACGTTTTACTAGGATTTGAACGTTGAAACTCTCGACTGCTAAATCAGCTGATTTGCGAAGACGCGTCCACCATTAGACCAACCCGATGGGTCTAGAATCATAGTAACTACGGTACATAAAGTATATGCACCGCTGACGACGAAAAATGCATGATCTGTTATGTAATCGATAATGTAACTGATGCATGCAAAAGTTAGCCTTCTACATACTAACAAATACCCCGTTTGAATTTTGAAAATCGGACGACTGTTTGGAGAGATCAGAGAGGTCCACATTGCACCTCCCAAAACAGCGCTCCAGGGACACCCCATTTTTAAAATTTGAGTGGGATGATTGGTCTGTCCTCCCACGAGGTGCTCGCATATCTCACCACTGTAGACTCACACGCAGTCCCTACGGGAAGCCTTTAAGCAGAATTTTTTTTAATTTATGTAATATGTTTAGTTAACGTAAATTTAATTTTATTATTTTTGTAATATTATTCATTAGATTGATTCAAATCATTCAATTCAAACCCAACTCTCACAGTAATAAACATAGTTCATTACAGTTTGTGCTTCAACCGGTAAATCTCCACTACTATATATATATATATATATATATGTGTGTGTGTGTATATATATATGTGTGTGTGTGTGTATATATATATATGTGTGTGTGTGTGTGTATGTAAATACATACACATTTTCGAGACGAAATATATATAAACACCAAGATATTAAGCCAAGAAACAGGGGTAAAAATTTTGTTACGATTGATCTAGTAGGTTTTTTGTTTATCCCGAACAAACAAAAACCGTCTTCCTCTTTATTTAATAGTATATATATTTGTGTGTATGTGTGTGTGTGTGAGTGTTTTAAATAGTTTTTACATATTGCCCGTACATTATTTCTTTGCATACTTAAATTGAAAAATATTTGGATGTGGATTATTGAGAACTGGTTACGAAATTTTGAATGGAATGATTCCAAGAATTTCCGATGTCGTCGATGTTAATGCTCATAAAGATGATGGAAATTTCTCATTTTCTTCGATGTAATTTTCTTCGAAACAATCAGCGAATTTTACTGACAATAAGTCGGGAAACCAAAATAATTTTTGTAAATATGAAAATTGTACATTAAATTGAAACATATCCTGTTAGTAATATATTTTGTATGAAAATAAAGCAAGTGAAATCCATGTAATAATAATAGTGAAAATGATTTATGATGTAATTAATAACGTCTTTTTTTAAAGTGAACTTGGGTCTGTCTTTTTTTAAATATCTTGTTTTTAAAAATAAACTTGGTTCTTGTGTAAAGATCTAATGCCTTAAACACGTGTTGGTCTAACTGTTTTCTACTTGGTTACTTAATTAGCTTGGACCACAATCGACCGTAGATGAATCTCGACGTAATCCTTTCCCTATCTAGCGGATTAAATTTGTTTTTTCTCTCATTATTTATAGAACTCTTTATTGCGCGAAAAGGTTACATGTTAATAATAGTAATTCCAAACGGATTTGAATATTTAATCCTCAGTTTTAAGATGGAATCGGTTCAACTGTGCTGCAGAGGTCGATTTTTATCGATTATAATTTTTCGGCATATATATATATATATGCCGTTACATGTTACCTATTCATTTTTCTGAAATAATATTTATTTGAGAAGGCTGTGTACATTACATTTCTGTTAAGTTTAATTAAGTTTTAAGTGAACCGTGCTAGTATTTTACGTTTACATGTTCGTTTGACTTGAAGTATTGTTGTGATTTGTCTCCATGTTCGGATCTTTAATTAGTTGAATGGTATAACATTTTTAAAATATTATGAAAATCATGCAGTGTTATAAAAAATTTGGTTAAATACGATTTCAACAGTAGCAAAATGGTTCATACTGAAAACAATAGCTATTGAAGGACGCTGTTTGCTGCGATCCTTATAATTCCTTAACAGTACGTGCATAAATACCCCCATTAAAATCGTTTTAGGGTTGTTCCAAGGTAGTATCCTATTTATGTGTTTAAATTTATTTATATAAAAGCAATTTCGATGCAGCAGTGTAAGTTAACAATTACGAACTTGTTATGTTTATTTATTATCGAATAAATCTCATCTGAGCACCGAACAAGAGACAGATTAAAACTGTTGGAGGTATGAACTGTAGGTTTAATAAATTCTAATTCAAAATTACACACTCGTCATACAGAAATTTAGCCCTTCCGTTCTAAATTCGTTTTAAATTAATTTTAGTTTCAACTTATTTCCATCTTACTTTTTATTTATCGATAAATTTTATCCGACAAATTATAATGAATGAATGAATAGGTAAATAAATATTTTATTTTATTGCTCCGTAATAATATATTACATAAATCGAATTAGGTGTGGGGAGATATGTCATAAATAAAAGAAGTTACTATTCCAACGTTTACCTACATGGATTAAGGGAAAACATGGTAAATTTGCCATCAGAGTAGCACCACAAATATATAACTAATTATAGAATATAAACTGATGTGATTAAGGTTCATATTAAGTATTTAAAATATAAACACATTTTAAAATAAATAGAAGATGATGTAAACGTGAAAAATAATTACAAATTATTCTTAATTTAGAAGGTGTTAATGAAAAACTGATCCAATTATTAAGTTGAAAAACTTTGGAGAGTCGGTTTTTTTAAAAAATTTATTGACTGGTATTGTTTAAAAATCCATCGACTGAGTAATATTATTAATAGAGATTTTTTTAATGAACTGGTAGGAATATTTTTTTTTTTAAGTTAGGTAATTTATTAAATTGACAACGGAAGAATAGAAAACCCTTTTTCGTAAGGGTTCTATGTATCGTGTTAAATTGCACAAAAGAGTCTGTTTTATCTTGCTTGGTATTTTTTTTTTAAAGAATAATTGGCTTCTTTTTATAAAAGATTGCACATTTAGAAAAGCAACAAAATTTCTTAAAAATCTATTTCTTGATAAAAGCCTAATTAAATTTATAGACTTAAGATTACGGTAATGTATATGCATATCACTCACTTTATATATATATATATATATATATATATATATATATATATATATCTTTTTAGTTATAATGATATTTAAAAATAAAAACACAAGTGTATAATAAAATGTAATAATGTATAAATTAAAAAATCTGAAATAAAATTAAACGTACTTTATTTAAATTATAAAAATTCTTTCTCACGGGCTAGAGTATACGAAATACTAATTTTTTTAATTTGCTCTTCATCATTTGTACTTTTAACCGTGTTTTAAATTTATGTTGCTGACAGTCGAAGTCCGATTGATAATCCTAAAAAAATTACATGATTGAGTACAAGTAACTTTGAGTCGTCTACGTAGAAAATAACTTTAAATCACTTTAAGTTAAATAGAGAAACAAAATAATATTATAGTATTGGAAGTCTTTTAAAATCATCCTAAAATAACTATGATGGAATCATTTATGTGTTTATCGTCAAGGGTTTGAAGAAGACAGCTGGTGTCTTTCAGTAGTCATTGTTCTCATTCTGAGCCCCATTAAAATCTAAACTGAAATTATTACACTAATAATATAGCCTATTTTTCCACTCTTTTTAAACAAGTCGAATTTTTCGATAATTTAATTTGTGCTAGAATTCTACTAATTCAGTTTTGGTTCTCTACAGGTTTTAAGTCTTTTTTTGTTTTTTTTTTTTTGTTATAACTTTTATAGAAATTCTGACTTCTATTTGTTTTCTTAAGTTATCATTATAATAAAATTTAAAACTATTTCTAT
This sequence comes from Lycorma delicatula, assembly GCF_047948215.1. Taxonomy (NCBI): domain Eukaryota; kingdom Metazoa; phylum Arthropoda; class Insecta; order Hemiptera; family Fulgoridae; genus Lycorma; species Lycorma delicatula. The sequence continues at coordinate 156,203,791 of NC_134456.1, read as the reverse complement.
TTTTAAAAAAATTCATTAACATTAATGTGTTAAATTTACTGGTATTTAATTAAATACGTTTCCATTAAAATGATTCAATTCGGTGTACCTAATGTTCAAGTTATGTATATAGACTACTCTTTTTAAAGGTTTATAGAAATTGGCAGTTCATGTTTCCATTATTCGTAACGATTATTAGAAATAATTGAAAATATATCCCCTGTTCGAATTTCTATCTTCCTGGAGTTTATTTACGTAGTAAAATTTATATGTTTAAAAGAGATAGTATTATTCTACGATGGTATCGTTATTTTTATTATAAAATATTCAACAATGGTTACAGGTAGATCCGTATTTCCGTTTCAGTAAGTTTAGTTTGTTTTCTCGGTGGTGAACATTCCTTTTAACGAATGTAATTGAATTTCATAACAGATATTTAAACTAAATCCGTGTCGTTTGTGTTTACGAATTTATTAATTGATATTCGAATATTGAAAACTGGAATAGCCAGGCTTCTCGTTCATTGAGGGTGGTAGACTGTGGTCTGTAGATAAGTTTTTGAAATTGTGCTTGACCGCTTGGTGACAAAAGGCCTTAATTTCAGCGGGATATCGAGTGGAAATTTAATTAAAAAATAACCCCCTATGGTTTTTGCTGGAGTGAGTAGAGTAGTATGTATAAATATATTTTTTGATCGGCATATTTGCTGGTGAATATTGTTATTATTATTTACTAAGAGTGAGGGTTAATTACATTCCTTTTTGTAACCGACATTACATTAGTTTTTACAAAAATATTAATTTATTTATAAAATAGTTTCTAAAAAAAAAATTAAAACGTTTATAAAAAAATTGTTTACAGGAAGAATGCTTTATGGAAATCTGTAATAATACTTCTATAGCCGTGGTTCTAAGCGTTCTAGAGTATTTTGAGATTTTCTACAAGTATCAATAATCACGGATCAAATATTGAGAAAAAAATTTCGTCTGAAAAAATTAAAATAAACAGATATTATTCTTTTGGATTTAAAATTAATTCTTAATGATAGCGAGATAGTTTTTAGAATTTAAAGAAAACTGTCAACACTTATAAATATGTCTACGACGATTGTCTAATTTATATAAGATGGCAACTTTTAATTGCTATAATTGAACGAATCAGGTACTACTTGATATGGAAGTTTATCGAAAGAAATTAATTTTACTAAAATTACAACTGAATAATTTTATTTGGTAATTCATTGACAAAATATAGAATAATTGATAAAAAAAAATTGACAAAACAACCTTATTTCAGAAAGATATAGAAGAAAGATCTCAGAAAAAACGGACAAGGTTACGTATCCGTTATATATTCTGTTACTTATCGACCTCCCTCCCTACAGTAAAGAGGTAGAAAATATTTAAAAATTAAATTTTTTCGAAAATATTTTTAAAGTATTATTAGATATCCACGTCGGATCGAAGAAAGACTGAAATTGTGTATAAAGACTGAATAAATAAGCTCTTGGCTTGTTATAAATAAATAAGAAACATTTAGATTTTATTGCATAATGAAGAATAGAAAAATTGCCTGGTATCGGCTGAAAACCGGACGCTGTTAGAAAAGTGTCAGTAACAAAGAAAAATAAAATTAAACCTATTTTTTAAACAATGATTGTTGATTAACCATAGGAAACTGATATCTAATAACTTTTTCATTTTTAAATTTATTATAAATCTATTTGCAAAATTTATATCGTACAAGATCATTCAGCGTTATATTTTCATTTAAATTATATTTTAAATTGGAGATACCTGTTTAATCAATTAAAGAATTATGCTATCTCCTTTCTTCTGATAAATCTTTAACTTATCCGACCCTTTATTAGAGGCGTGTATTAAATACACTTTCGTTGAATATTCAATAAAAAGAATACTACTCTTAATCTCGCATAAATGTTGGTTGATTTTGTTGAATCATTTTAATGGAACCGTGTTTGCAGTCCGAATAGTCTTCGTGAGAGAAATAAAAATGTATAGCATTTACGTTTAATTTTCTGCTCGCGAAACGTTTTCCGCTTCAAGATTTATATAATTTTTTGAACAGTTAAAAAAATTACAAGTCGTTTTTCATAATAAACGAAATTACCGGGCTAGTAAATAATTATTTCTAGGTTTGTACACACTATGTATTTATGTAATTAGGTATAATATCTTATAATCAAAAATAATTTTATGTATGTATATATATATATATATATATATATATACTTATATTTCGTTTATCGGTATGTTTTCAAGAAAGATTGTAAGTTTAGTACTGTTAAATGCAATATTTATATCTTCAGCGTATACAATTGAATCAATACTTTACAGAAGCAAAAAGGTTTGTTTTATGAATTGTTGAATTGTCAGTATTATTTCTGAGTTTTATTGTCCTACAGGTTCCAGTTGAATTCATTTTATTACTTTACTTAAGTTAATGTACGAACCAAGTGAATTGCTGCGACCATCGATATTGTATTACAATTATGTAATTCATTTAATTCTATTGCAATCCGTTTATAGTTGTTTTAGTTTTTATTTCTTATTAATAAAAGTATTGATTATTTATTAATTATATTTATTCAGAGGAATACCTTTAAAGAATTGAGGAATTGCACATAATGCATTATTTCTCATAGAAAAGGAATGCATTAATTTGTTGTTTTATACAATCTATCTCAGTCTTTTATGTGGCCGATATAATTTAGGAGCATTAAAATATATCGGGAACAAATAAGTATTATGGAGAATTTGATATTCGCTATAGAAGTGAATTTTGTACTAGTAGGATTGAATATCCTTTTTTTGTGGAAGGGGGTTTGACTTGAACACAAAAATTTATTGTTCGGTTCATTGTAAATTGGAAAGGAGGTAACAAAACAATTTTGCCCGTAACATTCCCTTGCCAAGGATCGGTTGTTATTTCTGAGACTAATTAGGTTTTTTCAGGAAATTATAAGTTTATAATAAAATAACTTAAATTCCTTTTCATTCGATAAAAGTTCGGAATATAAATAATAAAATATTCATGAACCAATATAATTGGATGTATCCATAATTTATTATTTCTTTTCATATTTGTTTATGATAACACTGAGAAATAATTTCTTCTGATTTCAAAGTATTTTTAATTAAAAAACTCGTTATAAAAAAAAAAACTTTAATTACAAAATAAACGTACTAAAATCAAAGGAAGAAAGGGGTAGATTGACTAATTCAGTGCGGTAACTATGAAAGAACTCAGTTTTATTTAAATAGAAGGTGACTATGACGTCAGAGATGCTATTGTTTCTAAAATATATGAGACTGGGTACTGGATCCGATACCGACTGCTACTGGTGGTGTACCGTAAACCGGGGTCTCTGTTGTTACTCTCAAATTATTTTACCGACATCAATTAAATCTTTCACAATTATATATGATCGACACTTCTATTTTACATACATATTTTTTATTTATCACTTCATTCATTAAATTTCGTTACTAAGCTTAGTTTTTAAATTTACTGCAAAATGAGTGCCTTATTAGTAATTCACAATTTAAGAGATTGTACGATATATTTTGTACGTTTTTATTTTATTATTTTTACTCTATTGTATTCTTTTTTGATTTAATGACGAATCTGTCTATATTATCTTTATGAAAAACAAATAATTAGTATATCTGTATTTCTGGTTTTTTTTTAACCATACGCTCAGGTTTAATATTATAATCTTAGGAGGCACATCGGTATGTTTATGTTAACGTTATATATATATATATATATATATATATATATATATATATATACATAAAACTGATTGATAGATAGATCTTTAGATTGTCAGTAGTATTATTTTGATTTGAAAGTCACATTATATCATTAAAAACAACCATCTGTTTTTACTACAATTTGCATAGATAGCTTGCTGATTACTGTCTTTCTCTTACTCGCTCTCTCTTCCTCCCTTCTTGTGCGCGCGCGCATGTGTTTACTAACTACAGGTTACACACTTCAAGTACGTCGCTATATTCTTAACATACATGTACAATACAAAGTATTACTTTATTACGATTGTTCTGCATTGTGCATATCGGCAGTATTCGTTGTCGGTCACGTGATATTGCATGTTGGTATAACATAAGGCTACCATACTGGCGTCGCTGACTTTTTGTGTCTACCATTACCTATTTGTTTTATTGGCCCCTTTAGTATTTTACTGCAATTGAATTTGTAAATTGTAAAAGAATAAATAAATAAAACAAAAATGGTTGCTTATAGAATAAATTACACTATCGGACTTAACACTTTGTACATTACAAAGTATTTAAGTAAATTTTGTGAAACAAATTGCTTTAAATTTATCATAGAGTATATAATGCAGTCTAATTATTGAGATTTTATACTGAAACTTAAGAGAAATTTGTAAACGCAAAAAATATGATCGATGCGTTAAGGAAGGCGTCATTTTCAGAAGTTAAGGAATTACTGATTTACATTTTGAAAAATTAAATTTTCTTGACTGATGGAACTTTTCCTTTTAATTACGCGAATGCTGTTTTATTTTTTCTGTAGATTAATTAACTTTCACTTAATATTTGTCACCTTCAGTGAATCGCATTTATATCTCATTTAAAAATTATTTATCTATGAATTCTCTGTTCGCATATTTTTTTTTATTAACTATTCCACTTTTAGAAATGTATAATTTTCATATTTGGTTAATTTTTAACCGTTTTTATTGAAATAATTAGGTTTCAGTAGATCCAGTATTATTCTTGATGTTAATATCGCTTGCGATTACGTCTTAATAATTTTTTTACGGTTAACCTTTCCTTAGATCTTTTGCTGCATTCGATTTATCGTTGTTAAATTCATAAGAAAAAAGGACTAATAATAATTTATTAGTCCTTATACATAGCCGATTTTTTTTTTGTCTTCAGTCATTTGACTGGTTTGATGCAGCTCTCCAAGATTCCCTATCTAGTGCTAGTCGTTTCATTTCAGTATACCCTCTACATCCTACATCCCCAACAATTTGTTTTACATATTCCAAACGTGGCCTGCCTACACAATTTTTCCCTTCTACCTGTCCTTCCAATATTAAAGCGACTATTCCAGGATGCCTTAGTATGTGGCCTATAAGTCTGTTTCTTCTTTTAACTATATTTTTCCAAATGCTACTTTCTTCATCTATTTGCCGCAATACCTCTTCATTTGTCACTTTATCCACCCATCTGATTTTTAACATTCTCCTATAGCACCACATTTCAAAAGCTTCTAATCTTTTCTTCTCAGATACTCCGATCGTCCAAGTTTCACTTCCATATAAAGCGACACTCCAGACATATACTTTCAAAAATCTTTTCCTGACATTTAAATTAATTTTTGATGTAAACAAATTATATTTCTTACTGAAGGCTCGTTTAGCTTGTGCTATTCGGCATTTTATATCGCTCCTGCTTCGTCCATCTTTATTAATTCTACTTCCCAAATAACAAAATTCTTCTACCTCCATAATCTTTTCTCCTCCTATTTTCACATTCAGTGATCCATCTTTGTTATTTCTACTACATTTCATTACTTTTGTTTTGTTCTTGTTTATTTTCATGAGATAGTTCTTGCGTAGGACTTCATCTATGCCGTTCATTGTTTCTTCTAAATCCTTTTTACTCTCGGCTAGAATTACTATATCATCAGCAAATCGTAGCATCTTTATCTTTTCACCTTGTACTGTTACTCCGAATCTAAATTGTTCTTTAACATCATTTACTGCTAGTTCCATGTAAAGATTAAAAAGTAACGGAGACAGGGAACATCCTTGTCGGACTCCCTTTCTTATTACGGCTTCTTTCTTATGTTCTTTAATTGTTACTGTTGCCATTGTTACATAGCCGATAGCATAGTCTTATACATAGTCCGTGATTGCCTTATACGTAACCGTTTTATGATCCGTTGAATAGAGCATATCGGTTACATTTAACTGAATAATATTGTTTCTCCTCATGTTTCAGTTATTTAAATCCGTTCTGTTCTCTCCTAGGATGATGCCTCTTGCCGAAACGAAATTACGAATAAATACATATTCAGAAATAGATACGTTATAATACTATTGATTATTTGTTAAATGTAAAATTAACAGAAGAAGCATATTAGCAATTTTTTTTTTTTTTTCAAATTTTGATTATTTAATAATATATATTGGCTGCATTACAGATAAATTCTTCCATCTACAGTATTTAATTACGAGGGACGACTGAAATGTAATGTATTGTGGAACGTAACGGAAAATAAAATGTCACACAAAACGGCAGGCGCTTCCATCTTTAAGTTTCATTTTCCTACTATTAACATTCCAAAACCGGTAGACCTACACCTTGTCATTTTCTGACAGTCGCCATTGTTATATATTCGAGTACACCTGCTATGTTAACGCGTCTAAAACAAGCCGGTAAAGTGTATATTAAGGATGAACGTGGCAGCGGTCAGTCAAAGTCTGTGATTGATGAGACACACCAAAAGGAAGTGGATGAATCGATTCAAAATGATTGTTGCAACAACGGTTGCCATTCGGATAGGCATAATGAAAGAACTAGTCGGACACATTATTCAAAATAAATTTAATTAATTTTAATAATGCTCACTACAAAAAAAATGCGTTTGCAATGGTTGCCATTCAGTTTCACAGAAAAGAACAAACAACTACGATTAGAATATTGATAACTTCTAAAACGTTTTCGAAACTAGGGGGATGACTTCCTTTTTAATATTGTGACCGGAGACGAAACTGGGGTACGTCATTATGATTCAGAAGAGAAACTTTAGAGCGTGATATAATGGCACTACCGTTCGCTACAATCAAAAAAATTCAAAACTATTCAGTAAAAAAAAAAAAATTATCTTGACATTGTTCTAGGATTCCAAATACTTGTACGTGACTAGCTACCTAGAAGCCGGGTGGATGTAATTTCATTGCGTTACTTAGAGATATAACGGCTTAGGAGACTTGTATGTGTGTGTGTCGTGTCGTGTTCGACAATCAACGGAGCCGATAATTCTACAAACCGATAATGCTTGGTCACACATATTTCGACAACTGCTGAGCCTCTTGTGAAGTTAAAATTTCAACCAACTCCACTCCACGTTTCACCACGTATGATGAACTGAAGGACGGTTGAAGTCGTAGATCAAGGAAAGACCGTCAGAATTCTTCATTGACGCAATGAGAAAACTGGTTCATTGATTTTTTTAGCAAGCAAGATGTGCTTTTATTCCATATTTATTTTTTTTGACTACCTCTTTTCATTTACAAGTTATGAGAGTCTGTGCGTTACTTTTCAGCCACCCCTCCTACGAAGGAGTGTTAGACACAGCTAGGGAATCGATGAATGCAGTTAAACGATTGTTTTTAGACTGCGATTCTTTCAGTCACAGCGATGTTTTTTGACCCACAAGATTCCCGGTTAGCGGTAAACAAATTTTTCTTGTGGTCTTAATGAAATTTATTCACTGATACACCTCCACGAAACGTTGAAGAACTCAAAGAAAAAAAACGCCATGATGTGACCGCAATCTTGTAGATGTGGTATGTCGTGTGATCGTAAGCAATACATTAACTCTTGTCGGAAAATATATCATTTGAAATGGTGACCGTTTTCGGGGTGTAATATTCAGAAGTTAGTAAAAATAGATTTAAATGGTAATATAAATCTTACCTTTACCTAAAGACACAAACACATAAATGGTTAAATGGCAATATAAAATGTGATAACACTATTAAATGTGATACGAATTAGTCACCAAATATATGTATTTATTAAATGTATTTTATTTCTATCAACGTTTAGGTAACTATAGATTTAATATTGTATTAAAAACAAATGAATACTTTTTTACACACTATTTGATTCTCTCTAAATTTAACACTTCGGTAACCTCTCTTTCAATACACTTTAAATCTAAAATATAGTTTTTTAATTGTTAACTTTTCGATTAAAGACGGATTATCACGTCACTCCAGAAAAAAAATCAAGGATTCGGTAATATTTATTAGGCGCCGCTAATTTCTTCGACTCTACGTAACCGCACGTAGTCATATAATCGTCCTGGTGACGTCATCGATATCGAATGAATTCGCCTCCGATCCATAACTGTAGGGTTTTATTTAAAATTAAGTTTTAAACAAACATTAAAAGTTATCCTGTAGACCGAGCAAACATCCTTTTATTTTTCAAAGATGGCGCCTAATCAATAATAATTAATGTATTTGCTGCACCTTGCAATAGGAAAGTTTACATATGATATTTTTTGAAGAAAGCTACTACTGCAGTTTCAAGATAAGACAGTAATCTGCAATAAATTCAACCAATCATAAAATTATAGAGTTGAATAAATATCTTCTTGTAGCGGTTACCGCAGGGGAAATTGAATAAAAATTAATTCATTTCTTCTGTTGAGGAATTAAATTACATATTCTACCAATAAATATTAATCAATTGACTACAGATATCGTGAATTGACATGTATTATTATACAAACAGATTTTGCGATAGGGATGCGGTTTCAATGTGCTATCTGATATTTAGTGATGGTAATATAAAGATAAATAAAACCCACAAAACTAAAGCGTTTATAATTTAATTTTTACCATATGGTTATTGCTACGTATTTAATCTTTATTTAATAAAATATTTTTTAGACTTCTTAGACTATAGCTGGACTTTTATTGTTTAAAAAAAAGAAGAATTTATATAAGAAAATAGGAATTGAAAAATAAAGGGAATTTTCTCGTGTAGCATTTACCGTACAGTTTTGTTCTGTAAAGTATTAGACCACTTGCTAAGCACGATTTCATAACTTGTAATATTATAATGTAATTTCTAATCAATTATACGTACATGTATATCCAAGCCCGTAGCACGATAATTATATTAACAGTTATAGTGTTGATCAACTCAAACCTTGTATATCAATTTTGATCTCCCTCAGGACAAATTACATGATTTAGATTTATGAAGGGCTAGGGATGAGAGGGGATGTGATAAATACATGAGATTGGTAATTAGTTGAAAGTATGCCTTATTTATTTAACGTTACAGTGTAATACTAATAAACAGATTCATATCATATTACCAATCTTTAGAATTTCCCTAAATGCAAAGTTTTTTATTAACAATATGATAATACTGTAATATGTATATAAGTTATTACCAAATTTATTTATGAGTGGTCATTAATGATTCTGATGAAAAAATAGAAGTGGGGAATAAATTTTAAGATACGTTTTTCTGAAAATATTCATATATAGGTTAAGCTTAACAAATTTGCTTAAGTAAAGTTTTCTCTATATCGTACCACCTTCTTCAATAAAAAAAATACTAAAATAAGAGACTAAAATAAGAAAAAGAAAATTTCAAAAAACTTTCTGCAGTTTAGGTCCGGGATCTATAATTTAAAAAAAATGTAATCATTTTTGAATCTGTATATATGAAGTATAAACTTTCAAAAATATTAAAACGAAGAAAAAAAGAAGCAAAAAAAGATATATTTCAATTTTAAGAGATGGGATTCATTTTTTGAAAAACATTTTTTGGATTATTTATATATGCATTGTATACGAGAAATTTTCTTTAATGAATTTTTCTCTAAAATACCTTGGAAAAAAAATCCGAATTAGTTTTCCGCGATATCTTCCAATCCCTTAACGAATTTTGAATAAAATGAATATGATCAATGTCCTATTATTCGAAATATTTCAGCCAAATTTAAAAAAAATCTGATAGGTTAATCCTGAGATATAAGATCAAAAACAGTGAGACATAATGCACATACATACATATATAAGTTATTTTGTAGGTATATCTGTAAAAAAACAGATTCGGATTCCTTTCATCATCTTATTTAAGGGACAGGCACCCAAGGGACAGGTTGCCTTTGTAAGCAACTTCGAGAATGAAGTGCATTACATCCTACACCGATCTGGAGCCACTTCACCACTAGGCGTATACTTGATTGATCAAAGGTACAAGCATCTTAAAGGCCTTGGTCAGAGAACGGACTAAAGGAAAATTGCTCTGGAAGAAAGACGGAAAATGTTTCTCAAGGAATAATCCCAGTAAAAAAAAAAAAAAATATTCACGATCTAAAAAGGATCAGAACACAATACCAAATTCTGTCAGATTAAACATTAAAACAAATAAACTTAACCTATATCTGACAATAAAGAAAATTTCTAAATTAAACCTGCCATTTAAATAGAAATATCCAGTGGCAAGAGATAAATATTCGGTTCTGCGAAAGTAGAGGGACAAAAATTCTGTACAGGCGCACTGCTATGATGAAATAACCTTTATTTTAGCCAGATGTGAACATTTAGCGTGAATAATTCCCTTCAGTCAGTCCAGTAATAAAGAGTAATACTTCCCGGTGTTGGCCTGCCTTTTTACAGATAGTTACCAGCATCGCATCGTACCAGAAAATCTCCAACAAACCGTAGCCATGACATTACCTGCAGATTGAACCGTTTTCGCTTTCTTTGCCACATTTTCACTTGTTTCTACCCAATTTTTGGACTCCTGTCTGGTCTCTGGCGTGCAATGCTAAGCCCATGTTTACTCTTTTACAAAACATCGAAGAAACTCATCCTGACCCCATTGGAGAAGACACCTTTCTCCAACCCCTCAGCACATAGACGTTATGGGCTTTATCGGATGTCGTCTTCAAAACCTCGGCAATTGACATACTTCAGTCCTCCTCAGCCAGGTTGCTACCGATGAGAATGTCACAAACGACATTCCCATCGGTGTATTACTACCTATGGAGAACTCAAACAAAACACATCAACCAAGTCTTAAACAAGAGTGAATGGATTAAACTATAACAACAACGAAGGAACTGACTACCTATCCGAATAGGTGTAAGTGAGTTCAACACACTACGCAAAACAAAAACACGAACACCGCAACAGCACTAAAACAAAACAAAATATAACTCAAAACTCATCTTAGCGGGGCTCTATATCCCCTCAGAAATCCTTTCATTTGCTAAATAGACAATGAAATTCTTCACAATTGCCCATTCGACCCGTCTTCTCCAGTTTACACGGAGATCCAACGCCGACCCGAGAAGATCAAGCCGACTAATGATCTCCGTGTGCATCAAGTTATACTTTGAGCATTCATAAAGGATATTGTAAGAACCATCCCGTTGTCCACACAGAGGACACATCCAAAAATCAGCCTGGCCTAATTTCTGCAGTCTGGGCTTGAAAGCTCGGAGTTCTACCTCCCTCTGCGAGCATCCCTTGACCAGCAGGATCCCATCTTCGGCTTAAGCCACGATGCGACACCCGCTGGGCAACTCAGCCGTAGCAGAGAATCAAACTCCACCACTCACAACAAAGGTTAGCCTAACACGCTGCTCTGAGGAAATCCCTTGGACATTGCTTGCCAACGTCATACTTGCCCTCGCGGAGCAGCCCATCCCGATGATTGAAGTAACTTTGCGTGACTTGCAATTCAGTTGGAGTACATTCTCTCTTCTTGAGTTGGTAAATGAGAGAGGGCCACAATAGATTATTAAATGGTCATGAAATGTCCAGGAAAATTCCTAGTACCACACTCATCACACTGAGTATGGGATCCTCACCCTTTCCGGGACGAAGCCTTTACTGGTTCTCCCTCAGTAAGCGTTACGAAATGTACGACGAAGTAACAGCGGGATCCTTGTTACCACCTTTAAACAGCAATTTAACAATCCCTTTCTTCCAACACACAGGGAAGTATCCGCCACACAACAGTTTATTAAAAATTCGTGTGACAACTCTTACACTCGTCCCAACCGAGTGAACAAGAAGCTCCGCCGTTATTCCACCAAAGCCATGGATCCCTTTTATGTACGTCTAAATACCCTTAGAAGTGTTCAGTTGAAGGTGTTTTTGATCGACTGTTAATAAACGCAGTAGCCTTCTAGCGGAAAATTTTTCATTTCCAGAACGTGTAAAATGTAGTGGACGTGGTCTATTGAAACATTTGTCTTGTCAGCAAGCTCGCGTATCTTCAGTCGGCGATCATTTAAAATGATAATGCTGATTTTTATGACGTTTTCTTCTGCCGCAGTTTTTTTGGGCGTTCATCATCGTGAACGTATATTCGGTCATGTTTAAATTCAAAATTTCACTTATTTACCGTCGATATCGATGGGGATGTATTCTATAAAATGGTTACACTTTTCAGAGTATTTTCAGAAAATGCCAAAACTTGTTTGATTTTCTCAATCGCCATAAACAAGCAAGTAAATGTTCGCGTCTGAAATCTCGCTACATGCAAGTTAAAGAATCATACATGACAGATATTGTAGACCAGATATTATGGTCGTACTCGTACTATATTTGTGTCAGGCTGAGAACTTTACGAACGATGCTAGCTTGTATGCAATGATATTTGTGTATAAATGGTATTTTCCGGAGATATTTTAACATTTATAATTTATATTAATCCCATGCCCGACAATTTATTGTAATCAGTTGAATTTTTTCGACCTGATTAATTCGGCATTCGAAAATATAATTCATTAATATGAACAGTGTGCTCTGAACTCTTCGAATATTTTGTGCTATTCATTAGTACTACACTACACTATGTATCGATTTAAAATTATATTTAACCTGCATAAACGTATTTCTGTTTTAAAATTTTCATATTTTTCACATTATTATGTGTATATTATGTTAAGTAAAATCGTTCGATATTTTATGGTTACATCTTTAAAAGACGTTATTTACTATTCATTATCGAATATTATTGGACGAAAGAGTTAAATTAAATAATGAAAGAAATTATACTTATTTTGAACATTTTATTATTGTCTAAAGAAATTTTTCGTCTGAACTTATTTTTAATACTGCCGCGTGAAACGTTCAAAAAAAATTTCACTTTTAACTAAGTAATAAATAATGGATAACAGTTTTTCAATGAACCGGCTTTTTCTTGTATTTACTTAAAATATGAAGAGAATGTAATACAGTAACGTTTGAAGAGAACATTTTGAAGAGAAAAAAGCCATTCGTACCATAGCTATGTTAGGAATGGCTACTTTAAAAAAATTAAAGTATTTAAAAATAATCTCATGGATGACTTTATTTTTCTAAACAAAAATGTTAAAAAATACTTTTAGTCATAGTGGATGATATTCGATAACTCTTGCATGAAAATGATTAGCCGGTGTCTTGCTTTACTAGTAGCAGCAGCTCACATTAACTGTTAGTTTTAGACTTTAATAACGAGATTGTTATTGTAGTATTTTCCTCAATATAGTTTTCCAATGTAGCAGTTATTTTAAAATAATTTTTATAAAGATTACCGTTTTGTCCCTGATGTTATTAGTTTATTTTATTTAGCGCCTTTAAAACAAATCCATATTGAGCGTGTCCATGTTATTCGTAGCAAAAACTGTAGGTACAGAGATTTTCTCCTGTTACCAAGTAGGAGGACAGTCCGGCAATCATAACGTTTGAATAACAATTGTACTACCAAAAAGAAGGTCATATGAAAAGTGTGCAGACGACCAGTCTCTCGATATTGCCCACCAAACGAACACTTACTGCTCAACCGCTAATCAAAGGGCGGTTCTATGTACCCGCGTGAATATATTTAGCCGGTTTCTAAGATATGGTTTGGTTCCCTAATTTTTAACGGATTTGTAAGTAAACTCGTTAAATATAATTCTCATATAATTTATCAGGTTATACGTAATAGGTAAGGTTACGTGAACCTTACCTATTTCCAGGTTATCAAAATGAAGATTGATGGATGTTAGTCTTTTTTGAAAGATAATAAGTAAATAAAATTATCTAATGAAAAATAGATTTTATACGGTAAAGGAAAGTTGTTTCGCCTAATATATTTCAATTTGCTGTACTCTTTTTTACTACAATACCAACGTTCCTTGTCGGGGCTAAAGATAATATCGTGTATGTCGGCATACCGACATGAACTCGGACTCTGTAAAACTCCTTTTTCTCTCAAAAAGGAACTGTTTTTCTTCGCTCGGAATTATTTTCACTAAATGAAGAAGGTTCATGACTACATCCCAGGCGCGACAAGTTGCAGTCAGTAGTTAAATCTTCCTTTCCTTGTTAAGATAATACCTGGCAGTTGAAGAAGTAATGGCTAGAATAGTGGACATCATGAATAAAATTTACCACGATAGACTACTTAATGTATAATACAAGTGCTGGTATTTACCATAACTGTGAACATTTCGAGCATTTCTTATTAGGAATAAAATATTTCCCTTAGGAATAAAAATAATTCTATTTAAAACTGTTTTTTTTTTTAAAAAGATTAAATTTTCTTTTGTTTTCCTTAGATGTGGATTTTAGTAAAATATAGTCTTTATTTTAATATATTATTGGAATGGACAGGTAATTTTTATTCATTTGTGGCTAAGATTTTGATAGACTAAGATAAAAAGTACTTGAAAATACATAATATTCTATGATGTCATTATAATTTGAAGCAGCAGCTAAGATAAAATTTTCCCCGCATATCTATTTAAGTAAACAAATTTTGCCAGTTACAAACATATGGTTGGATTTTTTTTTAAATACGTAAAGTTAAAATTTGAATTTCTAAGTAAGTTAAATAACTATTCAAATTTAGGTAAAACTGTTAATTACGTTAAATATTTTTTTTTAAAAAGTGACTCACTACGTAATTTTTAAAATTAATTTCATTTTGTAAGAATACATTTTAGAAAAAAATGTCTTTAAATGACGTTAAATGTTTTTGCCGCAATATTGGGAAAAGATATAAGACATCACAAATGTGTTTTCATATTTTTATTAATTTCATAAAAGACTGGGTTAGCTTCCATTTAATGTTTCTTGCTTCTTGTACTTTTCGAAATTCCAAAATTGATCTCTTTGAAACGAGAACACCGTAAAAATTACCATTACAAACAATATATATATATATATATATATATACATATACAAACACACACACATGTACACAGACATACACTCGTATAATCAAGTATTGGTTATACTGATAAATAGATTTTCAATAGTTAATCCTCAAAAATACTGAGGGTGAACCCAACATAAATGGAAAGAGAAAGATAATTAATGAAACATTATTTTTAAGATCATTGAGAGACAAAAATGCTTTTGGTGTAAAAAAATTACGGGCCGTGATAGCCGTTATCAAAAAATGGCGGCTATTTAATTTTTTATACAGTTAGTTTCAAAAATGGCCTAATGTACTATCCCAAATAGCGGTCTAATACCGAAAAATAGAAGATTTTGAGTTATGACTATTTACACATTTTTTTTTAGTGTTTTATTTTTATTTTTTCTAGATATTTTCCAATACTGAAATGATTCTTGTTTGAAATTATATACAATTTATTTTTTGCCACGTTTCGATCTGTTTTTAATTTAAGTCAAATTTCTTTATTCTGCGGAGTTTATTTCGCGTGAACGCGAATAATTTACATAGATTTACATAATTTTTTTAAAATTAATTTCTTTACGGGCTTTGATTTGAAATTTTGTTTACCTTCAATAACGAAGCTATTGTACGTCTAAAATAAAAAATTGTCTTTTGTGACACCAATTTTGATGTGTTTTACGATAATTTCCCAAAAAACAATTTTAGAGGTAAAGTTGTGGAATCTGTTCTATTCAATTTTTCAGGTTAAATACAATATGAAATCATCAAATTTACCCTGTAAATTAAGTTCGAAGAATTTCAGTCGTATTATTGTTATTAAATGGTTATTGTTTTGCAGTAGTAATAATTTTTTCTTGATATATATTTGTGCATTATTTAACGGAGTTATTTGATTTTTTTTGATAATGTGAGTTTAATAAAAAAAATTTTTTTCATTTTATTTTACGTTTTGTTTTTGTACAGGTTGGCAGTTTAATATAATATAAAGACGTATGATATTGTACATTTTATGGTATACAAAGTAGGCGGCAATATAGTGCTTTTAATCATGGTTGTGTATTTAATGGTTGTTAAATAAAACTAAACTTCTGGTAGCACTAACCAAGCTAATATATAGAAACAGTATACTATAAACATTTGCATAATAAGACCATTTACAAACGGTTTTCGCTTCAAATGTTAACAGATATCACTGTAAAATCATATTATTTATTGAAGAAAGAAATGTTTATTCAGCTAAACTATCATTGTGAAAACTATTTGCGTATCAAGTTACTTTATTGCATCGGTCACTTTACTAAAGATAAGTGTAAAATGTTTTTCTACTATTAAATGTTTTATTTACTTTTGTTTTTGTTGTTTGCTTTTTTCAACGTTATTTACTTAGATTTTTGTAGATTTAAATTGAATTTATTATTTTATGAATAGGATTTTATAGATATCCATTTATAAATTAATGGTGGATTTATTAAAAAAAAATATGTTTACGGTGTATAAATAATGAATTACGTATTCTATTTTCTGGAAAAAAGTACGGAAGTAAATTGTATAACTAGTAAATGTTAATCGACTAAATAGTAAACTGTTTTCTTAAAATTGTTTTTTTTTTTTATTGAAATTTTTTATATTGAAAGTTACATTTTCGATTAACGGGATGGATTTTTATTTTTATATGTATTTTTATTAATTTGAAGATTAATAACTCGTTTTATAATAACAATAATAAATTATTGGTAGTATTATTATATTTTCCGATCATTTGCCTATTTCATTCTCGAATTTTTATTCCAATCAAAAAAAAGTTAATTTTTTTAATGGTTATTCAAACAACCTAATGGAATGGAACCGATGCACCCATTTGTGTTTTCTGCGACTGCCAACTAACGATACCTCAGATACTAGTGGAGTGTGTGTGTGTGTGTATTATGGGCATTGCGTCGTATATTTAATTTAAGAGCTAACATCCGTAATATTTTAGGAACGCTATCGAATATCTCGTTTCTTACGGGCGTGCATTTGTATTAAGCTATTTAATAATTATTATAATATGTTTTTTTTCTAATATTATGTTTGTTTTGGGCGATGATAACGCGAAAGCATTTTTGTCTCTTCCTTCAAAACAAGAAATTAATAAATAAAAACAACTATTGTTTCAAAACAAACAAAAGGGCGATGCTCTCGAGATTAGTTTGATCTATATCTCTGTTAATAGGGCATATTATTACAATTTTTCCGTATTTAACACTCATTAATTCAAGTTAAGACTAAAAAATTGTATAAAAAGGATAATTTTCTTTTGTTTTCCTTCACGATGTGATTGTATTATTATTATTATGAAATTCTGTAGTTAGATAGAAAAGCGTGAGGAAAATTAAAAAAGACCATTCTAGATTCTTTTATTTACTTCTATTAAAGGTAGATTTATTCGTCTTCATACTAATCGGAAAATATATATTGCGCCATGTTTAACAATCTTCAGTGTTTAGAAGAAAAAAATTAATAATAAGGTTCTGCGCCTGCTGTTCAGCATTTCAGTGTTTTTGTTACCATCTCATAGGGAAAATCAATGTTCGCTCATATCTCCATTCAATTTTGGGTGAGGCCCCATTAGGTCTGACTTGATTCTCCGAATCTTTTAAGCCATTGCCCGTCCCAGTAGATCAATTAGGTCTCAAGTTATTGCAATTTTCGTTTTTTTCAGCAATTACAGTTTTATAATGCAGGAAGAATTTTTTCTAATAAATCTATCTTATGTTACAGAAACAATATTCATTGTACTTCCCCGCCAACATAGCTACTCGGTATTCTGCATAAGGGCAAGCCTAATCAGAAAACGTATTTTAATAAGTTGATATTTTTTTGTTTTTCATAGCTTGTTACATAATTTTTCTCCGAATTAAATTCTCTACAAGTTTTGGTAATAAAATTAACGGATTTGTTGTTAGCCATTTAACAAAGTTATTAACTTCAAACCTTAAAAATATGTGTCTGTTTTTCTTTATTACGTTAAATACCATGAAAATTACGGGAGATAAAGTTGTAGGACCTGTTTAATTCGATTTTTGAGGTAAAAAAAAACATAAGAAATCGTGAAGTTTACCCTTATATAACGCCTTAATTATTTCAGTATGACCGTATTTCATCAGGGACTTAAATTCGGGTGAAATTTTTCACTACCCGTAACTCGACAACTTAGCGTTTTCGGAAATATGATTGTATACAAACTTTACAATCGATTATGAGCCGAGGTTTTCTCAAATACGGGGTCTATCGTACTACAATAAGAGCATTAAAATTTGTTAGAAAATTTACTTATCTTCTGAATATAAATTTCATATATGGGACTCGTAATATACGTACTTATCATCTGTCTGCCCCCTTGACCGAATGTAAAGCAAATTGAATGTGGTGACGTTAATATGCTTCACAATCGCACCACATGTAGACATTTTCTTGCCAAATTTCATTAAAATTGGTCCATCGCTTTAGAGTTTTCAAGCAAAAAGATAGCCCAGCATGTACATATAAGTTTATACAATCTTACGGAATTTTTCACTGTTGAGATTGTGTTTTGTGTTTGAACCGGGAAACGTCAAAATCAGCTGAAATAGCAATATGCAATAGCAACATGCTAATCACCTGATTAGCATGTTTTCCCCTTATATATTATTGTCTAACTACGCAATATAAGCCAAGAAAGTAAAAAAAAAATTAAAACAATATTTACAAAACTCTATGCAAGATAAAAAGTAATTCTTTTAAATTCTGTATTTTTGAAATTGGCGCCAAATTGAAATCAAAAAAATTATTTGTTTAAATTGGCGCCGATTTCAAACAGTGAAATTTGTAGCTTTGAAAAGAATTTTTATTGTATTTTTAAATTTAAAAAAAAATATATAATTTTATATTATATTTTTTCTTGATAGACGGGTATCATCCGATGATTTTTTTTATTGTACTATTAAAAGCTGGGTTTTATATTTATTTGAGCTTAGTTTTCGTGTCTATGATTTATTAATCGAGTATATAACATATTTAATTTTGTTTAAAAATTAGATGACTATAAATTTAATTTTAAATTTGACATCTATTTTCTAATATATTTACGATTTTATTAACATTTACATTTTGACATTAACCGCGCGTTTTCTTTAGCTTACGTCTCTTTGAATATTTAATTTCGTAATTCTGAGAACATACATTTTCATAATGATTTTCGTCATAATGTACAATTTACAACAGAATATTATATATGACTTGTTATATTATATTATTCGGTTTCTGTTGGACCGTTTCCAAAATCGTACATTCTATATTACAGTATAATAACGGTCACAGGAACAGAGGGGTACCGAGCTATCGTTCCTTGCTATTCGACAAAGTTCAGTGAGTGAAAGAAGCCTCTTCGTTCACTCATGGAACCTGTTGTTTCCTCGCCAAACATTTCTTTAACGAACTCGCTCCGTCCTTTTCTTTCTTTCTTTTCATTTATGTAATTTTCAACGAGAATTTTTATCCTCATTCCTTACTTCACTATCTGTTCTTTACAATACACCGATGAGAACCCATTATTTTTTTCCTATTATTTGACTTTATTTTCTTATTTTTCTTTCTTTTCTTTAACATTTCAAGTGCGTTTATCAGTTTTCTTACCTACCATTTTATTACTATTTTTTTTTCTTTAATAGATGGAATTTTTCCATCGAATGATGAACTAACGATAAATAAATGTTTTTCTTTGCTTACCTCTTTTTTATTGCATCGTGTTACTCATCGATTATAAAATATATTTCACATAAATATACAGATATCATCGAAATTAAAATTTTGTTTTCTGTTATTTTATGTAATTCGTTTGAAAAAATAAAATGTTAAAAATCATTGCTAGGTATTTACATCTAGGGTTCATAACTATAATGAGTTTACTAGTATCATAGTTGCGATAAAATAAGTTATAAGTGCTAATTTTATGTAACAAAGATGTACTAATTATATATAATATGTATATTTTTCATTACAACATTGATCATGTAATATCATAAAATATAAATCAAAATCTTTTTTATTTTTATATTTATTTATTTATTTTTATCGATATTAACTTCAAATCTAAAAACCGCTGGGCCGATCAGAATTATTCTTTATCAGGCGTTTTTTTTATTTATTAAAATTTAAGTTTTTAGGCGTAAATTTTTCCGGATGACGCCATTAATACAGGAACGATAACGATTAAATAAAAACCTTGTCGTATGCTGCAACATCAATCTTCGTGTAATGGTATTTTGAGTCTGTCAGTAAATTACGTTCTGTTTTGGATAGTTAGTTATTCAACATATGGTTTCCTAGACTGAAATTTAGAAGACACTGGATTTTAAGTTGGTATTTCATTTATAAAAATCGAATTATTTGGATGTCGGTTATTAATAGAAAATTTAGTTGTACCACGATTTTTAAAGTGAACGAATGACGTAATTTTTTGTATTAGCGCTACAATTTTGTTAATGAAACAAGTGTATAGATAAAGATTAATTAATCTTTATCTATAGATAATTGTTAAGTTTATTTTTCATGTTGTTTTTCGCTCCATAAAACAATTGAAGCTACTGAAAACATTGATACTTTTGCTTGGCTTTAATGGTACTGTTATGCTATCGTAGCAACTTTTAATGAATTAACAAACCGATTAAAAACAATCTCCTCACCAATTTATTTAAAAACGTTTAAAAAAATTTTCTTTTACGTAACTAATATTGTTGACGTTGAATTTTTAAATAATATTCTTTTTAAATTAAAAAATTTGAAAAGACAACCCTGAATTTCTGCAATTTGTGCTAAAATAGTTTTCATTAATGCTGTCTGAATACTGAATTACTTTTTATTTTTTTTATATTTAGCACTAAATATAAATTTTATTCTATAAATTTTATTTTATTGTTTATATTCTAAGTAATTATAATGGTCTGTAATCGTTCAGATTATTTTATAATTGCATATTTTGTTATGCTGCTGGAATCAGGGTTTTACTACGTTTTTTCCTTCGATTAGTTTATCTACCCATATCTGATCTGATCTATGTAATGTATTATTATTTACCGATCAGAATAAAAATGTATTTATTGTTTTTAATTTTTACGTATAATCCGATTTTTTTTTACTGTTTGTACAGAAATTTATACAAAAAATGGAATTAAAAAAAAAATGGAATAAATAAAATAAAATTTACTTCCCTAATTTTTCCTTATAAAAATTGTACTAAATTTTTTTCTAAACACTCATTATAGGAAACATTCAATATGATGAAAATTAAAACCCACAGACTCACATTCACCTTTTAACTGAATTAATTTTTATTAAAAATTTCCGCGTACAAGCATGAAATACTCGTAAAGTAATATTCGAACAGTTTTCGTACGATTTTTTTTTTTTATTCTGACTGAGATTTCTCTTCCAGGAAGTAAATAAGATTTGGTACCGGAGAAAAATTGGACGATAATCCAAATTGTATATTATATTTAAAAATAAAATTTCTTTGATTATACGATTGAAATTTTGTCTGTCAACTGATTCTTAACTATATAAAACCAAAAAAGAAAAAAAATTAAAAATCAGTTGTCAGTGAAGATTTAAACAGATATAGGAACGAGAAAAAAATTTGGAAGTCTACTTTTTTTTAATACGTTGATAAATTTGATTTTAAGTAATTTTTTCATATTGTTGGTTTTTTCAAATGACTTTCAGACAGCAACGTTTTTTATACATACACCAGTATAAATCACAGTATATATATCAGTAAAAGTTTAAAAAGTTAACTGGATTTTTGAGTATTGCCAAAACAATAATGTCCAATCGTGCGATCGACCATTCTTTCTACTTCTAATTCTTGCTAAGTGCAATTGTAAAAGTAGTGATTTATGGGCGTACCTATTATTAAACGTTAAACTACGTTTTTTCGATGTTTTTTAATTCTTTTATATGTTCTACATTCCTTTCCGTATTTTGCTAATCGTAATTTTTTAAACTCAATATAAATACTACATCGTGATCCTTCAGTTATCCTACATACATTGCAGATATATATATATATATATATATATATATATATATCCTTCTATTACCAAATTAACAACAGGATATTTTAATATATAGCCTATCGACATAGTTCGCCCCCTACAAATTTTTCTTCCAGAAATTTCTGTTTTTTGCTATTCATTTAGAACTTCATATTTCGTATTTTATCAACTCACTTAATTTTCAAGTCTTCTTGCAATAACACATTTCAAAGGCCTCTACATTTTCCTTTTTCTTTTTCTGTTGTCCATGCTTCATTACTATAAAGCGCTACATTACACATAAGTATTATAATAAAAGTCTTTCTAATTCACTGTTCTACGTTAGATATTGGCAGACCTCTTTTACACATCGGTCAGGTTATGATCTGTACCTTACTTCATTTTTATTTTTTACTTAAATTACAATAATATTATACCAAATTTTTTCTAGGGAATTCTACAGTTATTTACTAGTATATTAAAATCCAATTAAAAGATTTACTTTTACTTTTTTTATATTTAGTATCTTCATATACGGTACATTACATTAGTGTTATTTCAATCAATTTTTTTAATAATTAATATGGTCTTTAATTACATTACGATTATTTTTCTTTTTTTATAATTAATTGTGTATTATGTGGTGCTACGACGCTGATCACGATTTCCTTTATCCATCCAGCGCATGCTGGGGCAATTTGGTTTTTTCCTTGTACTAGTATATTTAACTTTTGTGTTTACATATTTATGCAGTGTAATTAAGAGTTTAATTATAGCATTAATGAATGTTGTTACCATTTGTATTTTTCGTTTGATTTACGCCTATCTCTCCCTTATACGCTAATTTTTTAAGCATTATTATCGACATATTTTCCCGTTGATTTCACGTACTGAAGAAGATCAACTGTATACTCTATTGATGAATGCTCATTTTTATTTACTTATCGTCAAATATTAACTTCCGTGATCCGATTGAATACACTTAATAGGAAATGTAAAATTTTTTATTAGCATTTAATGGCTAAATAATACAAGTAATAAAGATAAAATCTATACTGATTAATCTTTTTTGTTATATAGTTGATGAAATTTGTGAAGATTAATTTTGTTTTATTTACAGCAATTATCCAATGTTTGTATTAGATATAGATATAGATGTTTATATTATATATATATTTAGGTTGTAATTTTATTCGTTATTAAGTTATTTTAATTAAAATTATTAATTCTTTTTAAAGAATATATTCGGTGCATTAAATATTTCCTTGGTTGTATTTTTATGTAAATTTTTGGCTGTAAATTTGTTCTTTGCGTACCTTTTACTGAATAATGCATAAGTGTATTATAAGAGTATCATTAAAGAATATTGTTTTCTTGATGAGTGGAAAACCCTTTTCGCACACGCAATATATTCTGCGTATAATATTCTTATATAATAATAGTGCCTGAAATAGGGTGAGCTGTCTGTTCACATTGTTTTTTCCTTCTCTCTTCTGGAACATGTTCAAGGTTCAAGAATCGTAAGTATTAAACCTCTTCTTATAAATTGTTTTTGTCATACATTTTCGTGTTTTTTTTATTTTTATTACTCTAATATGATATGTGATGTATTGTAATTCCGTGTTAACTTCGATTTATATTCTTGGGTTTTTTTCTAGTTCTGTTTTATATTTATATTAAAATGTGATTAATATTTCAATATCATTAATGATTTTAAAATATCGTTTGTTTTGTATTGATTTAATAATCTGTTGAGCGTCTTGGTGAAATGCTGGTGCGTCTGACTTTGATTTAGAAGGTTTTTGGTTCGAATCCCCGGGCTAATTTGCCATTTTTATACTCTAAGGAATTTTTTTAATAATATTCCCACGTAGTAAGATATAATATGTAATATTGTCATTAGATGTAAGCTTGTGATGGATTAATCATTAAAAACAATATTTATAAACTTTGACTTTTATGTTATTTAAAAATAATTTTTGTTATTTGATTCCTTGCACTTTACTTCTGAGATTCCACAATAAAAAATAAATTAATTAATTAAAAATAATCTCTTAATTTATACAAGAATTTTTAATGCATTATCTGATTACTATAAAAATCTTGATGGTTGTTATAAACCAATGAGGTTTGGTGAAGTAGTTTGTAGAAAAACCGCTAATGTCGGCCCGAGTTTATTAAGGTTCAGTTAACTATACCTATGTATACAGGTGACGTTCCTTCACAGGGCCTTCTATAGGGACAGTTTAAGCTGCACCGGGAGGTAAACGTGCGGCTTCCTTGATAAAAATTGCGTGTTTGTTTTATGATGTTAATGAATTTCTCTACGCAAGATGCCTATAAATGTAATCCCTTTGGATGAAGATAAAGAAGAACAAGAAAAAAGTTAAAAGAAAAGCAGTAGGTGGGCTGTGCATCCTGAATTGAAGGTGCATTGCATTAAAACTGTAGGTGAATATTTTTAAAGATTTGATTGAGGGTGAAAGGAAATGCTATGAGTATTTCTTCTCATTGTGTGCTTTTTTAAAAATAAATTCATTTTATATTTACTCGATATGAAATTTAAACCAATTACTTATTACTTATTAAATTGTGTAAATAAAACATTATATAAACTGCAGATAACCGTTTTATTTATAAAAAATGGCGTTTTTAATCTGTAAGAATAAAAAAAGTATAGATTTTATTGTATAATGTGTAGTACAAAATAAAATAGCACTGGCACGAGACATATTAACAAAATCGTGCAGATTTCAACACGTTTATATTGTCAGTCGCTCTGATCGAACAGTAATAGAAGTAAGTATTCTGTTCCATTGAATTGCCGATCGGAAATTGGTGTATCTTTTCACAATTTTTGGAGCAAGTAATTGATCGAGATCCGATTTATCCATTCCCAGGAAATTATAAAATAAATTTCCGTCATTAAACAATGGTTATGTTCATTAAATTAGTCCCATAAACTTAAGTATTACTTAAAAACATTTTTCTACCTATGCCTTCTCTTTTTGAATCGCGAATTTTAAAAATATAAGCGAGCATAGACTGCATCATTTGTGAGCGGGAGATGATCTTGAAACATCGGAAACACCGTTTGTCTGGATGCAAATCGCTTCATCAAATGTTGTCCAAACTGCCGGGTACATGTTGCTGATGATTATTTTCTGTTTGTATGGAACTTAAGATCGAAGTAAAATTTTATTTAAATGATTTAGGTAGATAAACATCTTTCTTTAAAATTTAAAAGTTTAGTTATGTTCATTAATCGAGTCCTCATTTAAAAAAAAAGTAACTTACGAAGAAAGTACTCAATGAAGATTGCGTAATCAACGTAAAAAAAAGAAATGTGTGAGAGTTTCTTTTTTAACTAATTTTATCATAATATGTATTTATATTTTATTCAGAAACTGTGCCATAAATAATTGTATTTAAGCACATAGTGTGACTACTCTTATTATAAAAGATCACGTGATGTTAATGTTAAGATAAAATTTGTTATAAAGTAAGTTTTCTTTTATTGTTTTGGCATTTGTTTCCTTAGTTTAACTTTTTTCTTTTTTTTAAATTGGCTTTAGTTGTATATATATGTACATACAGCATATATATATATATATATATATATATATATATATATATATATATATATATATTATATAGGATATTTTATTATATTATATGATAAAATTTAACAACACGTTTTTTTAATTTTAAAACGTTTAATTCCTTGTTAAAAATGCATGTTATATTTTATTGTCCAGTAAAGTAGTGTAGTTGTTTTTAATGCTTCGTTTAAACAACTTTTTTAAAGTAAGCATATTTAAAAGAAAATTTTCATTGAAAAATTTTCCAGTCACGTAATCCACCTGTTAAATTATTTTGGTTAATGAAATATTTGGATCGTGCAAGGGGAAGGCACATCTGTTCGAATCCGACTTTATTTTCTTTTTTTAAAATTTAAATATATTTATTTATTAATAATTATTAACCTCTGATTTTAAACAAATTTTTTTAACTACTTCTTTTTTTTTTAACTTTTTTTTTCATTTACATATATTGATTTATTAATAACTATTAACCTCTGTAAAAAAAAAATGTATTTGTAGTATAATAGGCATACAAGGAAGTCATGTGGTTTCCTCGACATTTATAATTATTGCTATATTATTATATGACAATACCATCAAAATTTATGTCTCCTTTTTTCAAAAGTATTTCTTTTATTTTTATGTAGTTAATGTTGTTA
Organism: Lycorma delicatula; assembly: GCF_047948215.1. NCBI lineage: Eukaryota > Metazoa > Arthropoda > Insecta > Hemiptera > Fulgoridae > Lycorma > Lycorma delicatula. The sequence goes on along the minus strand of NC_134456.1, from coordinate 156,177,560 downwards.
GGTGTGTTGTTTATGAGCGAATTATTCTATTTGACTGATGTTTATATTTTAACTTGTTGCATTAGTCCGTCCCATATGAATTGTTTGACTAGAATTTCATTAATTTAATAATAATTAAATGATTTCTGTTAATTAGTTTTTATTGTAGTGCTTCATTGTACAGTAAGTTAAAGCTAGTGAGAGGTCTACTAATGTGGTAGAATGTTCCGCTGTTTAACTTCATTTAAACAAGCATACTTTGTACAAGATAGCTTCAAAAAATTCTCGGAATCAGCCTCTTGATTTGAAACAGTAAACCTGGCGACTCTAATACAGAAGTATGAAATCGAATAAAATGAAGACGCGTGACGGCAGTAAATTTGAAACTATTTTATGAATTATAAACGCACGCGTGGGACGGCAGTAGTTCTCCCCTTCAAGTACACACCATTAATGCTACAAAACGTCGTGACAAATTTGTAATTAAGTTAATAAAAAATTGTATCTAAATATTGTGTTGCAATCATACTGTACTTGAACGAGAGAATTGTGTCTTTACACCTTTTTCATTCATAAAATAATTTAAAATATCTGTCTATCAAGCGTCTATTACTTTATTTCGTTTTCTAATTATTACAATTGAATTCGTATCACACTATTACAACCAAATTTACAAAAATAACAATATAAAGAAACAAACCTGTTTCCTTAGCAACAAAGCGCATGCGCAGCAGACATCAGCTAATTTTAAATATTCACTCACAGAGTCAATCGTCCTTTACCCTGAAATAGGGATCTGACCGGCAAACGCCAGTCAGATCCCCCAGAATTGTACAAAAAAGCCGTCATGGGCGTTTAAAAGTCTGTTAACTGAATCAATACTAGGGAGTGATAAATAAGGTTTGGATGAAAACATATCAAATTTTTATCACTGTCGGTTATTTTGTTTTATAGCTGTCTTTACTTTACTTTTTTGAAAACATCCTGAAAAACCGTGGGTTTTTCTATTTTCACCATCAAAAAAAAAAAAAATTGAAAACGACTCGCAAGTATTGTTTCATACATTTTTCTTTTTCTACGAAAAATGTATGAAACAATATATTGGTATAATAAATTATTTCTATCATTTTTTTAACCCACACTAACTCGTCTAACTCAGCTGCCAAGTTATATAGCACGTAATATAATTTTCGCTCATAAAGAAAAGGGAGAGAGGTACGGTAAATTGTTAAGCTGTTTATATGATAATATGTGCAATAAATAAATTAACTCTTACTTGTTAACCGAGTGATAGTAGGAGTTTAGTGTAGCCTTTTACATAATTAATTTATATTATCTCTGTTCTCAACTCTCAGGAAATAACGTATATATGCTTGTTTCTTATGTAATGTGATTTATTGTTAGTAAAATCACTTTCCGGTTAAAAACGTTTGAAACGTTTTGAATTTATGTACCTCTACGTTGATACTGCGCATAGCATGCATTATTTAAACGTAGTATTTTCGTAACGTAAAGGCCAACTAATATACTCGACGAGGAAGGAAGAGGGCGACATTCCATTGTGAATGATGAACTTGATGAAAAATTGAACATGCCGTTCGTGATAAACGCCGCTTCGCAACTACTGTTAATCTTAATTGGTAATTTTCCTCAAATTTCAAGGTCCACTCTTTATAGGATTTGCAAATAGATTGAGGTTTTGTAAGTACTGGGCACAATGGGTACTGAAACAACTTATAGATGCCCACAAAACGAAAATATGGGAGCGGTATTGATATTTTTTCAGCACTATCAAAACAGAGGGAGTGAATTTCTGACGGTATTATTACTAGGGAAGCTACATGAATTCATCAATATTGGGACAAAAAGAACAGACCAAACTATAACATACACACTCGCCAAACGAGCTCAAAACATTAAAAAAATATTGTACCAAAATTATGTCTACTGTGTTTTGGTACTGTAAAGGATTTTTTTTTGTAGAATTTTGTAATCGGATCCAATAATAATTGCAGTCGTTTATTGTGAAACTATGAAAAAAAATTAGAAAGAGCGTGATACAGAATGAACGGCGCAGGATGGTAACGAAGGGGATCGTTTTTTTGTTAAGGTATACCAAGCAAGTTTGAGTGGTAGATGTTTTACCATTCCTCTTACACCACTGTTTTGTTACCGTGTGATTTTCATCTGTTCACAGAATTGATTATTGATTGGAGAATTGAAAAAGAGCGCATATTTTTCCCAGTTTTAAGAGGTAGCAATTAAAAAAAAAAGAAGAAAAGTCAGTCTACTATTTACGTAAAAACTGAACAGGGTTCGGTAGATTGAAGAGTTTGTCGATTATATATGCCATGAACCTATTAATTTTGTCTGTTTTTTACACTTTTCTAAATAATATTATAAATTAGGACGTTGGAATCTGCTTTCATTGATATTCACTTTTATTATCTTTTTTTATTTTTGTTTCGCTGTTAGTGTATTATTATTATCCACTCCACAACTCTTTCTTTTACTTTTGCATATTTTATTATACATTCAGTTCAAATGAAACAAACCATTCAGATTCTCCATAACTCCGCACATAATTCAACATTTTCATATTCGACAATTAAATAAAGTGGGATTTGCTATGAAAATTATATTCAAGGCTTCGTTTATAATTTAAATTCAATAATTTAATCTTGATTATACTTTCAGAAAACGAAATCTAACTAAATATAATAAATCTCTTTTAATTATTTAATTTAATATAGATAATTATAAATATAAACTTAAGTAAATACGTTTTTCTTCATTTATATATTATAAAAGTTAATTAAATTTAAACGAAATTATTATACTGTACGTACAAATGTTATGAATGATGATTGTCGACAATAATGGTAGCACTTTCGGGCTTTTTTTAAATAATTTATATGTACCCAATGTCTTCAATTGGCTTTAATTATTAAATTTTTTTTTCTTTACGAAAGGTTATTACGTTTTTCAAAAAAAGAAACTGATAACAGGTTATGTACGGGTGTTGTATATGTGTTATGATGTAAATAAATATTCTTCTCAGAATGATGTGAAACAAATAAGTAAAATTGCAAAATAAGTTATAAAATCTTGTCATATGATATTCTATCATGTATATGTTTTTTCTTATTTTGTTACGTAAATTTTATATTTCATATTAATGTATTTATATTTTATTTATGTTCATTTTATTTGAATTTATACTAAAGTAATAAATAATTTTTTAATGGTAATGAGTGACTTAAAATTATTTTTAGGTATCAAGAAGTTCGTTAGTACTTCGCCGGTAAGAGTCCACAAAACTGGACGGCACGGCGAAGTCGAACAACTATGTTTACAGTTCTAAGCATGACCTAAGCTAAAAGTGAAATGAAAATGGGGAAAAAATTAAAAAATAAACATGAAAACATATTTCAGTTCAGTTAGATGTGTAATAAAAAATACTTACAAAAAATTCCTCGAATTTTTTTAGAAAAGGTTTTTTCTTCCATTTGATGAACCGCGAGACTCGAATATGTCACATTTTCCTCAAAAAGGTGGGTTTACGAATCGCACCGCTAGGTAGCAGTACTTGATAGTACTAGGTAGTGTATAAAAACCTGATAATGTGCTTGAAATAATAAAATTTAAAAGAAAATATACTACAGATTGTTTTAATAGTAAATGCTGTTATTAAATGAAAGTACTGAAAATAAAATAAAAATATTAATTTACAAGAGAATATAGCTGCTAATAAAACGCAAATAACATGAACAGTAGAAAACTGTTGCAGATGTAGCAACAAAGATTTGTTACATAAAACAGAAATAAATTCGACTGGTAAAATTTTTACCTATTCGAACTAATTAATGGAGAAATAAAAAAAGTTCATTTAATGATATAAAAAGTGTGTCCACGAGTAGAATAAAAATCAAGGGTTACACTTGATTTTTATTTACAACAATACATCACGGATCTTCGATTCGGGAAGGTCATTCATTATTCTAGTTTTATTAAAATAGCAAGAAAATGGTATGATGTGAATGATATGACTATCAACAAACAAAAATTGGTCGAGAAATTCAAAAAAACATATAATTGTTTGTTCTAGAAAGGCAATAAATTTTAATAACAATAAGTAATTCATAAAAAAAAAAAAAAGAGTAATTGACAAAACGCAGTGATATAAAAAAAAATTACATGAAATTGTAAACCTTACGGTAAGTCTCGCAGATATAATTTCTTCCGCTGTAAAAACAAAAATTTCTGTAATATAAATACAGCTGTTTTTAACAAACTGATGTAAAAAAAATTTAAGACACTACATTTCTATTATCAAAATTTGTTATTAATTTAAAATTTTGTTTAAAAAAAATACATGTTAAATACTCTTACCGCCCCGATTTCATTTGTATGTAATATGTATCACATTTACAGAAATAATACAATTCTTATGATTATTCATTGTTTAATAAATAAAATCGGGCCGGAAAGAGTATAACTTGACACGTGGGATAAAATTTAAAAAAAATATATATTTTTCTTAATGATACTTGATATATGATATATTTCTTAATGGTATATTTGAATGATAGCTATCAATATCATAAATAATAATTTATTATACACATTTTTTTGTTTAATAGATTACTGAAGGTGAAATTACTGTCCCTGGATGTGAGAAGAGGAAAGCTTCAGAAGATGCTGACGTTAATAAAGATCTTAAAAAGGTAATAATATCTTTTGTGATTTATAATCATGTACGTATATTCTATGCTAACTTGAAAATCCTTATTAATATGTCTTTTTCAGACTTGAATAGGTGTAGAAATCCTTTGGGTAAGCCCAATCGTGACATCACTTAAGCAGAGAACTACCGTCCGATTGCTTTAACATGCACCCCTTGAAAGGTGATTGAGAAGATGATAAATAAGAGACTGATATGGCATCTGGAAAGAATTAAATTCTTCTCCCAATACCAATACGGCTTCAGAGAAAAAAAGAGACTATGGACTCTTATGGAGACTCCATAAGTATGGAGACATGAGTATGGAGACTCTTATGGAGAAAAAAGTATCTATTCAGACGAATATGTGTCATTTGCCTATAAGGAACATCTCCTTGGAGTAACCTTACACATTGAAAAGGCCTATGAGATGGTTTGGAGAAAGATGATATTAGTTTTCTTACTACAGAACAGTGTTAACGGGAACATGTTAAACGTTTTAGGTAATTTTCTGAGCAAACGGACGATCCGTGTTAGAGCTAAGGGTACTTTCAAAAGCCTTTGAAATTAAAAATGGAGTCCCTCAGAGGTCTGTCCTAAGTGTGCTGCTCTTCTTGGTAGCTATTAGTGGGGTAGCTGATGTAATTACTTTGCCGGTAAAAAAAAGTATCTTTGCTGACGATATCACTATCACCTGTAGATGCAAGTAATTGAAAGTTCCAGGATAATAATGCAGATTTCGCTGAACTCAGTGCAAAGATGGGCACAATGTGTCCAATACCTAAGTATTGGGCACCTAAGTTTTAAATTTGTGTTTTGGTTTGGTTTTTAAATTGTCGGCACCTAAGTTTAGATTTATTTTTTCTCTAGACAGCTCCATGGATACAAGAACATGGTGAAATTAAACTTAGGTGAAGATGAGATAAAGGGAATAAACGAGATTAAACTTCTAGGTGTGACTTTTGATAACAAGCTGACTTTCTCGAGCCACATTAAGTACAATAAGGTTGAATGTCTAAGGAGAATTAACGTCCTTAAACTCATATCATCTTGCAACTGGAGTGCTGACAAGTACGTCATTCTGAACACGTATAGAAGAATTGTTCTGTCGAGGGTAGAATACGGGTCTCTCCTGTATGACTCTGCGAGAGAAAAAAATTAAGGGGCTACTAAACTCCTTGTACAATACCTTCATTCGCATATTAATAGGGGCATTTGACACTACCCCTATACCAAGTTTACTGGCGGAATCCTATAAACTCCCATTACATTACAGGAGGAAATACCAGGCTATCAAGTACGCGATCAGCAAGTCCCGTCTCTCTACCTGCTTACGGAAAACGACCAGGCACGCTCGCACTCTACTACTAGAGGGAAAGAAGTCCTTACCGCAGTCTTTCAACGTCAGACTGCTTCGCTATCTCCAGGAACTAGATCTGCTTGTTCTGAGGATTCTCAGATAGGAAATAGGATATGACGCTCCTTGGTTACGCGCATCTCTAAAGATCGAATGCTTTTTTACCATCTGGAAGGGTCGTAAACGGGACCCATATTACCAGTCTGCTAGAGACAAATTTAGCGAGATGGCCACAAAGTACAACGGGTACACTCACATCTATACAGACGGTTCTGTCTCGGCCGACGGATATGGCTGTTATATACTCCCTGATACCGAGATAATATATAAGCTCAGTACCTATTCCTCTGCGTTCTTTTGCGAGGTCTACGCAATTTACTCCGCCTTGAGAGTTATTGAGACCCGTAGTAACGACTTTTTCCTGGTAATTACCGATTCTATGAGTGTACTTGAGTGAGAGCTTGAGCTGCAGACGATTTGAATCCATCTTCCAAATAATTTATGATACCCTCTCAAGAATAAATAAGACTGTGGGATTGGCATAGCTCCCTGGCCGTCTTGGCATCCTTGGGAACGAACGGGCTGATAAGGCTGCCAAGAGAGCGGCAATAAATGGCTTCCGAGTAGAATTAACATGTGAGAACGACTTCATGAAAACAGTCCATGTTTTCTACTTTCTACAACTAATTTCTCAGTGGAATGTTCTGACTGCTAAGTCCTCCAACGACCTTAGATAGCATTCGGGAGAACATGTTCGAGAAATCTTTATCCCAAACTGTGAGACGTGCAGTGTAAAATGGTCCGTACACTGCTTGCTCATAAATTGCTCAATCCCCGGAACTATTCGACAAAAATTAGATCTGGGTTCAGATAGCCTTTACTAAACCGGAAGGAATGCATAAAAAGACTATTGCGGCTTCTCTCTGGTAGGAGAACGAAGAACGTAATTTAGCGGTTTTGCTTAGTTTGTGTAATTTAGTCTGTGTTTATTGTTTATTATTTACGATCATGTAGTTATATTTAGGTTGCTAATGTGAAACATTTTAACAGCTTTTATTCGCGTCAATTTGTGTATGTTATCACGAATAGGATTGAGTATTATTGTCTTCTATTTTTGAGATGTATCGATCACAAATCGATTATCCACTTATAAAATAAAAAACTTTATAAAATAAAAAACGTAATTATATACTTAACAAAATTAAAAAAATAATTATATATTTTACTGGTAATAGTTATGCTAACTTTTAATTTGTTGACTAATACGAGAAAACAGTTTATTTTAGCCCGTATATAATATAATATATACATTGAATAGATCACTACACTAAATAAATAAATGTTATTTTACGAACAAAAAAAAGAATTACCTTATCGTTTGCCTGAACGGATCAAGGAAAACCGTAATCTAACCTTGATCAGAGAAGCATAAAAATGCAGAATTAATTAAAAAATAAGTAAATCCATGAAAATACTAAAAAAATTATGTAAAACAACTAGAAAAATTTCAAAATTCAGAAGGCGGTAATGAAACTTTTTTGAACGTACATTTATGATCACGTTGAATGGGTTGTAGAAAGAGTTTTTAAAAACGTTTTTAAGCATTATTACCTAAAATTAATAGAGCAACATTGTTTCCGTAAATGAAAATCTTTTAACTTATTTTAAATGAATTGCTCGGGAGATTTATAAAATATTTTAACGGAAACCTTCCTTCCTCGTAAGCCGAAGTATTGTGTTTAGTTATATGAAAACAATTTTGGTTACATGACTGTCTGATTTGATAGCGATATATACTGTTATATTTTAGAATTAAATGAATATTCTTTTTAGGGAAGATTACAAATTTGTAAATATAAACTTTACGGATAAATTAACATTTTTCATTTTTTAAATATCGGTTTAAATGATTCATATTTATGGGCGCCAAACAATGATCTAACAGCCCATTTTTGTACCTTGAAAACCTCGTTTTGATTTTTTTTCAGGTAGCCCCGAAAGAATGATATTTTACTTCAGACTGGAATATAAATATTTAATTATGATGACAAGGTTAGCGTTTTATTAAAGTGCTTGGAAGTAAAACCGTGCGGTTTGATTATGTTGCAAACGAAATCGATTTGATCTTCTAAAGAGAATTTGTCAACCATTAAAAATTCCAAAAATGTGAAGTAAAGTAGGTTTAATATGAGTATATATACGAAATAAAAAGTTAATATGATGCTAGTTTTTATTATAAGTAAATATATTATTTTATTGACAAAACAATGAATAAAAAATACAATTTTATAATAAATCGTTAAAAAAGATTTAATTGGTTTCGCAGTATTTTTTTCTAGTGTAATATTTTTCTAGTGGTCTTGCTTAATTATAGCAATTGGGTTTCTTTCAGTTATAAATGGTTTAAAACCAGTTTCAAATGTAAAGGGTGCATATAAAATAATTTAAAACGTTCCAACAACCTAAAAATAAAATAAACTTTTATAAATAAACAACCACATTATTCGTAATAAAATATAATATGACATATCAAATTTATAACATGAACGTTGTGATGATATTAAGTGTAATTAAATTGATAGATTTAATGTTTAACCATTTTTTATCGATGTGTATAATTTTCTTTACATGAAATGTTTCTGTATACCTTAGAGGCAGCATTTTTTAGATGGGAAGACCCGTGTTTTACATAATGGAGAAGTTAAAATTAACGCCTATTATTACATCCTTTATTATCGTTTAATGGTAGCACCTTCGTGGTATATTAGGTTTTAATGGAAAAATTGGTGGGTGTTATAAATATTCTGTTTTTATTAGTTATTTATTAATATAAAAAGAGTTGGATTTTATACATCTCATTAATTAAATTATGTAAAAAAAATTACATATGCTTTCAGTTGTCAGTGAACTTTTTTATTGTCGGAGAACGGGAAACCTTTCGTAGACACCATGTGTCTCGTACCCCGTAGTAATGTGGGACTCTCCCTTGCGGACATACCCGTAAAACCCCTCCCTCTCTACAACGTGTGATGCTGGGCCCACCCTACGGTATTATCACGGCACCCCATGTGTTTTGTCTCCATCCGCGCCTCCATTGCTGGCCCCATGCCTCGATTTTTTTTTCTGAAACTAAATGCTACATAAACTTTTTTTTCTCTTATATGTTAAAAAGAATAATGAATTTTACTTTTAAATCGAATTTTGTTTTTATATTTGTTTTCTTGATGATATATAAATGCGAAAAAATTTCTCATAGGGTACCTCTTTGTTCAAATAACTGCCTAAGTGCATCTTCCATTATTCAGAATTTATGCCGCTGGATTAATGCTGCTGGAATATCTTTAAATGAAGTCCTTGTTAGTTTGCTCAATATATATTTTATTTATATCTAATTTATAACCCATTTAGATACATTTTCACTTATTTAAATATTATATTATTAGTAACTTATCTCACATTGTTGAGTTTCAAAATGGTGTACATGTACAATATTTATCTTTAAAAGAGTATTCTGTTCATATTTGGTTTCACATAAGTTACATATTTTACTGTTTGATTTACACTAATAATAGTATTATAAAGGCAAAATACGAGGGTTATTTTTTTTAAGGTCCGATCGGTCACGAAATTAAAACCACAGTGAATTTGTAATAAATACTTACATAGTTACGCTATTTTTCTACATAGTCGCCACTCCGATTTAAACATTAGTCGTAGCGTGTTACCAACTTTCCAATACCCTCGTCATAGAACGGAGTCGCCTGTGTTTTCAGCCATGTTTCTACGCTGGTCTGCAGCTCGATGTCTGTGCCAAAATGTTGTCTTCCTAGCCAGCGTTTCATGTGAGCAAAGAGGTGAAAATTGGATGGAGCCAAGTCCGGGCTGTATGGTGGGTGATCAAACACTTCCCAACGAAAACGCTGCAGGAGCTTCTTTGTTACAGCTGCAGTGTGCGGTCGAGCATTGTCATGGAGAAAGACAATGCCTAATGACAACATTCCACTCCGCTTATTCTGAATTGCCCTTCGTAGATGTTGACGAGTCACACAGTATGAGGCTGCAGTGATGGTCGTGCCACGTTCCATGAATTTCACCACGGGAACTTCATTCCGGTCCCAGAACACAGTAGCCATACACTTTCTGTTGGAGAAGGTTCGCTTGAACTTCTTTGGTTTACTGGGAGAATGAGAATGCATCCACTGTTTGGATTGCTCTTTTGTTTCTTCAGTTTCGAAATGGACCCATGTCTCGTCCCCTGTGACAATTTTGTTCAAAAAATCTTCTCCTTCATTGTGGTAGCGCTGGAGAAACGTTAGGGAGGCGTCTATTCTCATTATTTTATGATGGTCGGACAGCATCTTGGGAACCATTTCGCACACAGTTTACGGTACTGAAGTCTCTCACTCATAGTGGTGTAGAGAGCTGACCTTGATATTTCAGGAACGAATCACTCAATACAGAAATTGTGAACCGACGATTTTCTCGAATTGCCTCATCCACTCTCTCAACGAGATCATCGGTTGACATTCGCTTCCTTCCCTGACCGCTTGCATCATGTACGTCCTGCTTTAAAGTTCCTGCACCATTGTCGCACTTTGCTGTCACTCATTGAATTTTCACCGTACACATTACTTATTCGTCGATAATTTCAACTGCATTTCATCCCTCAGTCTGAAGAATTCGAATTACCGCATGCACTTCACACTTGGCGGGAGATACTATTGTTGTAGACATGTTTATGTGCTAGCTGTGTGTTCAGAACTAAACGAAGTAACACGGCGTGATTGAAGGCCATACTAGAGACGCTGCGCAACACATATGCGCAGAGGTTCATCAGATTTTTGTGCGGGTCTTTATTTCGCGACCGATCGGACCTTGAAAAAACAATAACCCTCGTATATAATATAAAACAGTTGCTGAACTGAACTAGATTAACAAATTTATATGCTAAGTAAGAAGAAAAGAGTGGCATAGTTTATTTATCATTAATAGGGAGGACATGAAACTGAACACCTTTTAATGAATAATTTTAGTTTTCATTGAATGTTAACAAACGAAATTAAAATCTTTTACACTCATAAAAGTATTTTTTGTTTAATTTCGTCGATAATAAAACTTATAAAGTTACAGTGATGGTTCTATATGTTTATTAACATTTATTTTATTTTACTGTTGAAATTATTTTAAAAAAGTATCCCCCTTCGTATTTACGTACCTTATCTTTATATTTCCCCTTGTATTTTGTACGAATAGACTACCAAAGGATTCCGCAATCTTTCTTTCCAAAATTTCTTCATCTGTTCTGATTTCATCTTTTATCTTATTCAATCCATTTCCTATAACTGGGCTGTTTCTATTTCACAGGTATTTTGAAATTGTACGTTATGCTTTCCAAGTGTATTAATAGACATTAAATTAAAATTATGATTCTGGAGTAATGAAGTATGCGTAAATTAGGTTAAGTGAAATAACGTGCAGTTAGTATATTGGTTAATGTAAATTTAAAAATAAATAATAATAAACCAGTTAAAATAAAGAAAAGTGAATAAGTAAAAAATTAAACTATAAATAACATTTTGTTTTAGTAGAAGTGCTATTTTACGTCGTTATTAAAACAGTAGAAGCACGATGGCACCGGTGTGTTCAAATTGTGCTTCACTTCATAGTTTTACAAATGTTGTCCTTTAACGGAATTAGTATTAATGGAGTAAGAATTTATTTTTAAAGGTGATTAACGTCGATGTTATATCTATTTATTTTCATAGGTAGTATTCCGCAATAAAGATTAACTAGCAGTGAAAATTGGCGCGTGGTAGATGTTCATTCGTAAGGAGTCGATAAAGCTGTGCGTGTGCTACGCGTTGGGTCTTAAAACAGAGAATATTGTATCGGAGCAGAAGCTGCTTATACAGTTCACCGCTTCATATTTCATATTTGTATATGTTATGTTACAGGAGTTGATAAAACTGCTTGTTCATGTTGAGCGTTATAGTGTTAACTTCCTGCTCTGATTTGCATCTGCTCTTTTGTCGAAGCGGTAACAATATAGCAGCGCTGTTTTTGTGCCATTACTAGTCGTGACACCTCTAACCTAACCGAGCCTTTTAAGTTTTACTTTTTACATGTAGTAGTTCCTGATAACGTGCAATATCGTAATCGTAATGCCAAGCTCTTTAATATTTTAAATTCCTTTGTATATAACTGATGTGTGCAGAACAATATTAATTTATTCAATAATAAAATGATTTTCAGGATGTTTTATGTATTTTTTTACTAAATTTTTCTACTACTTTCTATCTACTATCTTTGTATCTAAATTGGTTACACATACTTATTAAATATGAGAATTTTTCGAATGCTTAAAGGTTGGTTGAATATTATGTAAGATTTTTATATGACTTCAAAGCAGGAGTCGGATATCTATCTTCAGACGCTTGTAACACTTTCATTTATCCTTAATAAATAAATATTTTAATATTTACATGGCACTTGCTTATAGACTGAAAAAGTGTCTATTAATCGCTAGTTCATTTTTTTTAATTATATAAAAAGCTCTGTACAGAGAAAACTGAAAAAGATATGTAAAAATCTCTGTACAAACAAAACTGAAAAAGACACGCTGTTGTTTTAAATTAACACTTTGATGGTTTAATAGTTCTATTGATTTAATTAAATTTTTTCTCCGATTATTTTTATTTTTTTGCAATAACGGTAACGTGGCAAAGTCTCCTTTACGTTATGCAGTACTTAGTAAAATATGTTTCTCGTTATCAATAGTCTTTTAGCACTTTGTTGCAGCCCTATTCTATTTTTCACTCGACCTCTATTTTCGAGTGTCAAATTTTTAAAATTTTCTTTTTTCATAGCGAAAACATTTCTGGGTCATCCATTGCCTTGCTATGCATTAAATAATTAGTTTTTTCCCCAAAAGATAAATATTATATTATAATCATTTAAGGTTTCTAAGCGATTTGTATTGTAATTCGATTGCAAATGTGGTTCATGTATTTCTTAACTCGCGTTTTTTATTACGTTTTCGCGTTTTTTATTGAAGATCTTAATCGCTCCATCTCTTCATATCCAATTCTATCCTTTTTTAATTCTCGTTAATTTATTAATAATTATATTGCTTTTCATTTTCACTGTATTAATTCTTAATTTGAGATTTCTTCCAAATCATTAAAATCTTTAAGAATTTATTTATCAATTTCCATGTTTTTGTTATTGTTATATTTTATTTCATTATCTATTCTTCTCCTATTCATTCATATAATTTCAGTAGAACAATAAAATGTATTTTTTAAATCCTTACCGTTTTTAATATTAGTTAACAAATAAAATCGATTTTTCGTTTCCGATGCGCTGTAAAAAACACACTGATTTCCAGATTAGAACCCACTACATACTACATACGTTCGATTAACGAGTAGACTACACAGGTTTCAACTTACCGCTGTGAATCACTTTGTAAGTGCATATTAAAAAAAATATATACACCACTACATAATTGACATAACTTCAAATTGAGGTTTTACTGTTTATAGTTGACCTTAAATTGACCGTAACTGAACAACTACGCCAATTTTCATAAAATGTTCAGGTGCACAACTTCAAATACACTACGACAGCATACCTAAATATCAATGAAATTGATCAACTTTTTTTTAGAGATTTTCGAGACACAATTTTATACATAGGTATTTTGGTGCTATTCTTCCTCAAAATGTAAAAAAAAATCAGTTTCACCCCTCAATACCTTCGTGGGACCAAAAGAATTACTCTACTTCCAAAAGTCAGTAATAATTTTACGGTAATTTATAATTTTTTGTTCTTATCCTTTGAGTAAACTATTGTCGCTAAAATCGGTTCTCTTCTGTTATTTTTCACCGTAAAAATTTTCTCCAAGTAATTTATTCCATAATCTTAAATAATTCTAAATATAAAATAACTGCTAATTATGATTAAACGGGCGTTTTAGTGCATTTATGCTTTGTAGAAATTTTTTTAAATGTTAAAGATTGTTAATTATTTAACTGCTGGAAAATGATTAAAACATAAAAAATATATTCTTTGTTTAATGATTTTTTAAAAGCTTACTTGATAAATAATGATGCTTTTATTCTCTCTATTCCCCTTTGAATACGAAATTCGTTCTTTTCATTGCAATGCAACAGGTCACTACAATTCTCTTTATTAAAACAGTGAGTTTTTTGTTTAATATTTTGTACTTATTACTGCAGTTATTGAAGGAACATATCATCCATCTTTATCCGATTATTTTTTTTTTATTGAATTAATCAAACTGTGTAAACTGTTAGTTTTGAATGGCTGATGAAAAGTCTTGAACAATGTAGAATTTTATAATACGTCATAAATTTTTAAACTCTTGTACTTATGCTACTTATACAAGATACAACAATGCTATTTATTTTTATTTTTTTCATTGAATTCAAGTTGTATTTTTTTTGTTAATCATTTAAATATTTAGCTTTAATTTTCAAGATATATTTAAAATTTTTAAAAGTGTGTGCCTTTTAAAAATTTTACAACAGTATTATTATGAAAAATCTTTGTCAGCCGAAAAAAGTCAGTGATATCCAGTCGTAGTTCATCTTTAGTTATAATTTTAATTAAAAAATTTGAATTTTCCCTAGTTAAATTAAATTTATATAGCTAGTTTAGGTTAATTACACAAAAATAAAAGCTTAATTAAGAAATTCATAAAAACAAAAAGTTATAAGCTTCAAACATGCCAAGACACGTATATATGCACGTAGATACTACGGATGTCCGATTGGTACCCCCTATTTTTTGATTGATTACCATATTTTCCTTCTTGCAGAACAGCCCCGTAGGTACGATACCAAAAAAAGTAAAAAAAAAGAATATGGTATCTGTTGGGACAATTTTTCAAATAAAAATGTGTTTCTGATTAATTAATAATTGTGAAACGAATAATTATAAATAAACTATGTCCATAGGTTAGATAAGGTTATTTTTATATGGTCTACCTTTATGACTATATGGTGTATTTATTTATGGTGTATTTTTAAAACTCTTTATATGGTGTACGAAGTAAAACAATATATATGATGCATTATTTTACAACAGAGAAGGAAATATTAATTTGCTAATTTATTTATTTTATTTCAGTATTTTATTATGTCTATTAACGTATATAAAGTAAATGAGGTACAATAAGATTCCGGTCAACACCGCTTTCTCTAAGATTATTAATGTCCACTCTGAGGACTGTGTAAACAGGGAAAAGTGTTACTTATATATGGCCTCTAAAAAATATCTAATCCTTCAACTCATATTTGAATTTATTTAAACCACAAAATAGTTGCTAATAACTTTGGTAGTTGAGGCGAATTAAATAAAGTCTACAAGTAGAGCGATCAGATTAAAAAATTTACTTTTTTATATATAAACGTATAATTGGCTCGATGAAAGACGGCAGTGGGAACTACTCCACTCATTTTCCTTATGAACCCTAGCACGGGATACTTTGTTGTATCTGGGAATAGTTATGTATTTCTCTAAAGTGACTTGTGATTTGTATGAAGTCCCCTGCAACTATTACAGTTATTGTACTTAACATATTATACGTGATATAGTTAGCAATATAACTTTTGAAATTGCAATTTTATAAAATAATCTGAAACAACCTTCCTTGTTTTAGATTGATATTTTAATTAAAAAATAAATAAATAAACAATACCAAAAACCAAGAAATAATAAATATTTATAAAATAAGTATCTAAATTAAATTGACTAAAAATGAATTACTATGTAATTTTTATATATGTACATAAATACTTGTTAATTTTTTTTTTAATTCGCATTAATTTTGCGATTATGTTGCGGTTTAAATAGATTAAATTATAAGGATTAGATACTTACTCTCTTTTGTCCGTTTTAATAATTTCCCGATCGGTAACAATACTATTTTTCATGATTTTATTATAGCTCGTTTTAAGCGCATTTGAGACAGCCTAGAAGGATCAGAACGAATGAAAACCCGCCTTGCATGCTAATGTTAACTTAGTTTGCAAGTCATCTCTTGCTCTAATTTAAATAATAAAATCTTAAATTCATAAAAATAACGAATATACCGTCCTATTTACTAAAATAATTAACCGTAAAATCTTTGTCTCATATCAAATAGTCAGTTTTTTAATTGTTCATCATTTTATTACGGAGTTAGTAATCTGCATGCATTTAATTTTATAATATTTTTCATGATTATTATTATTCATGATATTTGTGAGTGATGCGTGAATAATTGAAATTGATAGGCAGCGTACCTGGACTATATCTACATCTACGTATATGTAGATCAGGTGTAGTCCAGGTGTATAGTGTATAGATGATATAGTGTAGTGCTCGATGCAGGCTGCAACTAAACACAGTCTGCTAAAATTCAATAGGGGAGACTGATTTTTCAGTTGGTAATAATTATCTTGTATTATTACTATTCACTTGTTGATCGGTTAATTTTTTTTATCTCGTAGTGGGTAGAATGTCGTTTACTTAAACAAAACAAGAACGAGTAGTTTTTGTGGTCGGTGGAAAAATAATAATGATACTGCTCCTTCCGTAAAGAATTTCATGCTATTTCATAATTTTCTACTACCGACCCTTGTACGTTCACATAAGCATTATTCTATTAGATCCAATACATTTTAATTAAACCAACAGTTCCTGTGGTTTAATACCTTGAAATTGGTAATAATATTTTTATTATCAATTTTTTTGGTAATTTGTACGACCATTTAAGTAATTTGACGTATAAATATATCGATTTTTATTTTTGAAGTTACATGTTTTGACTCTAATAGATTTTTTTACATACGAAAACCTAACAGTTAGGCCAATGTAAGATTTTAAATAATTACTTTCAATTCAATTATATGTTTAATTTTAGTATTATTATTGCTTTTGTTTTAATACTAGTTATGAGGATTGTTATTATATATTATAATACTAAGTGGATTTACTCAGGTGAAATGGGTATTCAGTACTAATCATGGGACTGGATCGTATTGGCCGCCCTAGAGGCTCATAATCCGTTATGATTGCTGTCTTGCTGTCAGTTGCCCGTTTGTATTCTACAATGATGTACCCATTTTGCACTGTCTGTATGTTAACTCTGTAATCTCTGTCTTAAAGGATTACAATTACTAACTTAACACCTACCTCCTTTCCGTTCGTCATTCGGATCCTTTGAAGAAGGGCGACAAAGTGATGGATCATGTAGAATTAGTTAATCTTACTTGTCCCTAGTTTATATTTCTGTATTTTTTCCCCAGGTTTTTAGTTTAACTTTTATTTAATTGCATAATTCGTATTATTAATTTATAATTATGTGTAGAATTAATATTAGTTCGGTTTATCCTGTTTAATTAATTTTTATTTTAATTAAAACTATTTTACTTATATTTTATTATCATATGGAATTTCTCTACTAATTTCATGTAATTGAATACAGTTTTAATTAAAATTTACTTGGTAAAAGAGCATTAAAATAGTTAATAAATTTTATATGTCGATGTAATGTAATTTATTAGACAAATAATTCACAAAGGATGTGTTGTATTTTTAAAAATTTTTTTTACGAATTTTACGTGGGTTGTTAACAAGAAATAATAAAAAGATACTTTATTTATTTACATATTCAATATTGATCATATTAAATTTCAAAATTGGAACAAAGCTCGCGTAATATGTCGCGTTAATTTCCATAATTTTTAATATATAAGCATACGAAAAAAATATACTCCTTTATATAAAACGGAATACATGGAAACTAAACACCGAAAGGAAAAATACATGAAGGCAAATACGGCAACATCAAAAGAGCAGACAACTTTAAGTATACGAAAATGGATACAATCTCACGGTTGGATAAAACAGCAAACATAGAACTCGTTAAAAAATTGGACCGAGCATATGCAATTATCTAACACAGGTACAACAACCGCAGCATATCCTACAAAGCCAAAAATCAGACTTTACAACTCGTTCATTTAACCGGAAAGGCTACGCGCATCGGAATGCCTAAAACTCAACAAAAAAAAAAAAAAAAGGTAAATACTCAGGAAAATATTAGGACCAAAGAAAATAGAAGACTGTATCTGGAAAATACGGACGAACGAAGCCTAAACAAAAACACAGAAACCTTCACAGACACCATGCGGATGAGACGGGCAAAATACGGACACCTCAAAAGAATGGATGACGACAGATTGACCAAAAGGATGTTCAACCACCTTAAAAGGATGAAAACAACAACCTACAGGGTTAAAGGAACGCAAAAAGGAAATGAAGATTACAGAAGACATTATACAAGATACAGATAAATTCAGGAAAATAATCGACAGATTTAAAACTTCAAAGAGAAAGATCACAAACCTGACGAACAGAAGAGGAATTATAATGAAAAGATGAAAAAGATCTGAGAAGCAAAGAAGAACAAACTGAATATCAAGCAACGAGTTCCCCGCGGTCCAAAGAAGACCAAAACGTATATAATTGAAAATGAATGAATGAATATATATATATATATATGTATTATATATAAGTAAAGTAAAGCTTCACATAACATGAATTTATACATAGCGAAGCGTTTTAATTGATGTATTACATTGTATCAACAAAAGTTTTGGCAGCGCAAACGTTATTTGATAAAATAAAGTAGTGATTAAAAATCTCTCTAAAAGTAGAGATTAGAATCAAAATTAGAAAAAATAATATTTATCCAGATGCTCTATCAGAGAGAAATACATTCACAGAATAATAATATTTTCTAGGAGGAAAAAGTTACTTTTTATACAAATATTTTTTAACGATTTTTGGTGAGGTCTGGTCGTTGAAAGAGATCGGAAGCTTTATTACAACAGCAAAACGCGTTGCATTTTCAAACTTTGATATTCTGTATTTAGTTATAGTTCGTTTACGTCGCGTACTTTTATCCATGAAACTAAAAATTTGAATTGAATTTTAGTATAAATCTGTATATTAGTCTTTACATACATTTCAATTTTAAAAATATAAATAGCTCGTTAGATTAGTGTCCTGTTTTCTAAAATAAGCCTCACAGTACCCTCTACTTCAGTTAGTTTATTTACCCTCAATATCTTCTTTTGAATCTGAACAATTTTGTAACTCTTTGCTGAATTTTCCTAAAACTTAATTTCACATGTTATTAAGGAATATATGTACTCGTAGTATATTCTTATAAATGTTTTGTATATCTACAATTTTGCCTAACACAAGAATTATAGAGTATTTTTGTTTAATGCTTTTACTATGTGAGCCAGTTAGGATGATTAATCACGGCGTTATTAATTATTTAAGGGTACAGTAAGTGACGTTATCTATAAAATTCGAAATAAATGATCCAATTGAATGCGTTCTGCTACATTAATTTAAATAAAACTAAATATATGAATGAAGTTTCAGTAATAATATAAAATTAATTGCCTAAGTTAAGAAAAAGTGTAATTTCGATCTGAATATGATGGAGCGCTGAAGGATTTAAATATGCGTAAATAAGCACTCGATTACTATGCTGCCTGGAAGAAGTTTTATTTATTAATATCAATTTTTTTCTTTCCAATTTTTGTACTGATAAATGTGAGGATGAAATTTTGTATTCTTTGTTTTTATTTTCCTTTTTTTTTGAAGATAAATTAAGAAGTAGAACTTGAATTCTATTGTCAAATCTTTTTATAAGACCTTTTTGATTAATTCTTAAAATAAAACAGTTTTTTTTATTACAAAAAAGAAAATAAGAAAAAAATCAATAAGATTTATTAACATTTTTTGGCACCCTCCAACTTAAGATAACTTGTTTTCTGGCGACAGTCGCTGGAAAAAAGAAAAGAAAATATTCAGAGTTTCAAAAAGAAACGAAACTAATTTCAGGATATAAGTAAAAATAAAGAAAAAAGTTGGTATAAACATGGATCCAGAACGCTTCGTTTTATTTTAATTATAAGCTTGCAAAATATTTTGACCTGATCTCTGCCACAACCGTAAAATGAAAGCATACTGAAATTCTTGGAACTTATAGAAATAACGTGATATTTTCATGTGATTTTTGACATGAAAAATTCAATAAACAATTACCGGAACAACACCTTGGAGATGCCAAAAAATGTTAATAAATCCTATTATAATCTTTTTCCCCGTTTTTGTACCACAAAACTGTTGGTTTTATTTTTACAATTATTCATAAAGGTCTTGTAAAAAATTAACAGAATTCAAATTTACTTTTTAGTTTGATCTCCATCAAAAAAAAAAAACGAAAGGAAAATAAAAGAGAAATAATATAAAATTTCATCCTCAAATTTTACATTAAAATATAATATTATAATTTATAACATAAAATAAAGCCACTGTATTTTCACTTGTTTTTACACTTATCGACATGTATGTTACTCAGTTGAATCAATGATTATTAAATTAAAAGAAGCTGTAATTTAAAACAATACTTTAATAATTTGTCTGTATTAAAAAAAAAAAAAAAAATGTTAAATTTTATTTAACAATCATAGTGTTTTCACAAAAAAATATTGGATAACTAATACCGGAATTGAATTAGAAATCCCAGCGTATTATTAAAAGACGTCATGTTAAAAAGAAAACGATCGCAGTAATTTATTTATCACTATATTGCGTTACCAGATTCATTTCAACAATGTTTTATAAACATTTCAACAATTGTTTAATAAACCAATCGTTAGTTTTTAAGCTTATTTTTGCCATCTAGCTACTAAACTTTTAATATGTAAGCATACGTGAGCAGAAATACTTAACAAATCCTAAATATTAGGTTACATGTTCTTCCTAAATAATTAAAGAAAATCTACTAGTAATTCTTAATATCCTAAATTTCTTTTATTATCTTTGAGACACGAGATTATAATCTTGCTATCGAAACATGTAGAATTTAAAAATATTTAACATGAGTCTTATAACAATATAAATTAAATTACATATATTACTAGGAAGATATAATGGAATAACACAATCATTCTCTATTTTCCATCATTAATAAAAAATAAGTCATTATTTTTCAAAGTGATCGGTTAAGAAATAATCAGAAGATTGTCATTAAATTATATTAAAATATCTAACAAGAAAAAAAGATTTTAAGTAGAGTTAGAAAATCAATTAAAATAATGAAAATCTACTCGGTATCAGTTATCCAGAGTAAGAGATGTAATTTTAATCCACTAATCCAGTTTTTTTTTTGACTTTCCCAAACAATGAAGTCTTCCCTTAGAAAACTTACTTTGTGTTTGCGTGTGTGTGAATGGGTACTGAAAGAGGTGATTTTTTTTAACTACGTATGGAATACCCGGTGCTATGTACGGGTACTGCTGTTAAAATTCTTTTCGAAACATTTATTAATACTCGTAGTTGTAAGAAAAAAAGCCTTGGATGGGGAGGTGTGGTCACTCCCATTTGATCGTCTTAAAGCGGGATCGAGTTAGATAAGAGGAACCATTAATGTTAGTGCTGTAGTGGTGATGGATGTTCTAGCCTGATATAGAAGCTTACATGTTTACTTGAAGCGTTAGAAATTCTCATTGTAACGTTTTTTTTCTTACACGCCCTCTACTGTAAACGTCACACTGAGTAATTACGTCATTAAATTATCAAGGACAAGCTCTTCCCGCTTATTGTACGTTATAAATAATTCGATAAATCGATGTGTTTGTATCAGAGTAAAGGCGCAGCAATGGTTATTATTATGTAGTATCGAATGGAAGTACTATTATAAAGCGTAGTACAGTCGCTTTCATTGCTCGTATACGTTTCGATTATGTGTAAACCTTACTATACAACCGTAGATTATCAAAATTATTACAGCAGTTGAAATCGTAATCATATAAAAATATTTTTTACACTAGGAAAAAAACCATTTTTTTACGTAGTTGGACTAGTAGTTAATAAATTAAAAGAAGCTGTAATTTTAATAAATTTTCTATTTTATCTTTACTCGTTACATGTATTAAAACAATAGTATATTAGTCTTTCTATTAAAAGAAAGAGTTAATTTTTATGTAATAACCGTAATGTTTTCACGACAAATATTGTATAAGTAATATCGGAATTAAATTCGAAATGTTGGCATAGTATCAAAAGACGTCATGTTAAAAAGAAAACATTTGCGGTAGTTATTTGTGTCTAGATTACATCTTCAGATTCATTTCAACAAGGGAAGTTTAATAAACCTTTTTTTTAAGCTTGCCATCTGTCTGGTCAACCTCTTTACCGTGTAAGCGCGTACATGCACAGAAATACTTTTTATAAATCATAAATATTAGATTCAATGTTCTTCCTAAATAATAATTAAAGAAAACTAGATAATCTGTTAGTAATTTTTAAAAGTACAACGAACAGCTGTATTCTTAATCAGATAGCTCTAATGTTGCGTTACGTGTTATGCCTTTATTTACTAAAATATAGATGTACATGGAATGTTTTTCCATTAGCAGCAGGAGCTGCAGGAAAGTCGTAGTGAAAACAGATAACATAAACGGTAAACAATAATAAAAGTGTTTTCAAAGAGATACATTATTAATTAAAATTGTATTTTGTAATACTGATCCGGTTATACAATCAACTCGCTATTGCAATTCAGTTTTTTTCTAACTCCATTTTATTGCAGTCAGAAATCGTACTGCGTACAAAATAATAGAAATAAGTTTAATTGTTAATGGGTTGCTAATGGAACAATAAGTCTTAATTATCTTCTGTTCAAGACGAGTTACATCTTAGAAATATCAAGATTCTTGTTTTTAGTTAAGGATATAATTGGAGGTTATGTAATTAGTAATTTTTCATAAATTGATTACATTTAATGGTTTTTTTCTATGAGTTTGAAACTAACTAATAAGAAAAAATGTGTTACTTTCTTTCGTTACATGTGGTAGTTTAAAGCGTTTACACGAACTAAGCGCTCGATTATATCGAATTACTAAAAGAATAACCTCGGAGTTTTAATCATTAAATATTTCAGTTATAATAGTATAACGATTTTAATCCTGTTTATTATTTTTTTTTCAACTTTTTCAAATTACGGTTTTCTTTGATTAGCTTTTTGAATGAAATAGTTATACTTCGGTAGCAACTTTTCATTTATAAGAAAATGAATTACATAAGAATTCAGTGAAGCTATGAAGTTATAACTCTGTAAATTAAACACCAATATAGTTTTTTCTTTTTTTATTTGATAAAGTTTCTTAATTATATTTCTGAACTGAATTTAATCTATTTTAAGCGTTGTTTACTTAACTAAACCTTCTACTGTAGTCACAGTTTTAGTATATATAATTTACTCTGTATAATATTTTTTTTGTTTTACGAGCAGAGTAGTTGCTTTCGCTAGTAACGCTTATGGATACAATTAGGAAGGCCAATTAATTGATTTTTTTTTAAAATGAATAGATATATTCAATGAAGTAATTTTATGAATCGGATTTATTGGTGAATGGAATACGTAGTAAAGATTCTAGAAGTTCTTTCAATATTATGTAATATCTTGTTTACCAGACGTTAAAAGCTGGTATAACTTCTACCAATAGAATAGAGAAGGATCTGTTACATTGACACACGCTATAAGATTCTGTTTGTACGCAACCCCTCCGCGCCATCAGATACAAAGATGCACAGGATCTTCGTTCCTGGAATCCTTAGCGTGGAAAGACGTATTAAACGCCAAGTTACCTATAGCGAAGAAGAAGGGAAAGGATTAAACTGAAGGATACAATATGGCGATGAAAAAGGATTACCTAAATATAAGGATCTATAAGCCAGTTAACCGTCTTGTCTAGAACTGAATGAATTTTATACATTTATTCTGTTGAACATCAGTCTTCATAAGAAACTTCTTTTCTTTTTTAATCTGTATCAAACAGAGCTTCTTCTCCAGGAATAAAGGTTTGCGTATGAGATTAAGAAATATATTTTCGTGGTGATTACACGATCCTTACAACATGAAAAATTTCTATAAAGCGCATTGTAATTTGATAATAATAGAAATATTCTGAATGATTTTCTCTTTCAGTTCAAATTTAAGATTTTCGGATTAATAGAAGTGTATAAGATGGGATTCATCTTACAGGAACCTCACCCGATAGTTCGATGTTATTATAATTTCCTGATAAGAAAACATTCCCCGGATGATCCTACCGAGGACGCTACTTTTTTATTGGCTATTAGAAAATGTGTATCGGAAACGATCGATTGCCGGGTTAATATGATTAAATTCTAAATTTTTATAATAAAACCGATAAATAATACTTATAAATTATATCGGGTATACTCTTGACGGAAACAAAACTTTTTATATTTAATTACCATCTAATTTTTCCTTTACGGGTAATTTTATATTATAATATATTTAATATATTATAATATAATATAATAATATATTATAAATAATATATTTATTATATAAATTATATTATATAAATTATATATATTTATAATTTATTATATAAATTTCACCTAAATACAAAATATTAAAACCAAATAAGACTAAATTCTAAAAAAATTAACTTGAACCTGAGGAATAACCGCAAATGCTGGCACAACATTTTTTGGTTCTAAAAAATATAACTTAAATTAAAAAACCTTAACACTGAAAATAAAAATTAACCATTAAGGATATTTAACCTAACAAAAATTTACATGCGTTATAAATTTAAAGCCAAATTTTAAAACAAAAATCAAATTTTTTTCAAAACTATATTTAAAGGGGACCTTAACTAAAAAATTATAAGCAACAAATTAAACAAATTACATTTAAAAAAGGATCTCCTCCCTTGTGCAAATATAACTTCAAGTCACCCCTAACTGAAGTTAAATAAATTATAGCTTAAACCAGTAATAAAATCAAAAGCTAATAATTTAAAAAAAAGAAATATTAAATAAAGCTACCCCTAACATTATGATAAAAATGTGTTTTTAAAAATTGTGTTTTTATTATAAGAGGATATAACTTTATTTATTAAGTTTTCCATTCGAAGTTTGTTACTGGTGCAAAAATTGCTTAAATTCTCTTCAAGAATTTTTTATCTTCCGTTGTGTTAAGATTAGGGTTTGTTTGGCAAGTGGTGGCGTATGAGCTGTGCGAACTCTTACTTGACACGATCCAATAACTGTGGAGAATTTCAATCTGCAGACAGGAATATAGAGAGCAAATCTTCATCTATAACCGTAGTTAAGAATACTCGACTCCAAAATTTTGCCTTCACCTAAGTTCCTAAGTTCCACCTGTTTCCGATATATTACACTTCATTCAGTAGCTAATCATAAATGCACTTCGTAAAAAAAAAAGCTGGTTTTTTATCTTTTCTTAACTATGCATACTTTTAGTACTACATTTAGTGGATGATGACATCAATTGACAATTATTTTTATGTCTAAGAATCATTACCACGTATCCAAGATACACAATTAAAAATAATTAATGAAAATTATTAAATTTCTTATCGTCAAGGTAAGCACCAGTTTCTTGACCCGATTTAAATATTAGGAGAGTATTTTCGATAAAATCGTCTCCTCCTCCCGCATTAACTCCTTAATTGCTCAACTCCCTTTAGAAATGGAAGCTTTCAGCCCTTCTGAAGAACCATTGGTCCATGCTTGACTCTTCGTATGGAAAGGGTCGAATTAACACTTATTAACAAATAACAGCCGAATACAAAGGTCAATTATGTAAGTATTAAATCTAGTTATTGGTTATAAAAAAAACGAAACAATGTTTTCACAAAATTATGTAAAGGCAATGTTTTACGTTCGGAGATCTGATGTCCACTGACAAGTTGTTTACCCCCACCACAAACTATTACTGCGATTTTACGGCCCATCCTTTTCAATCCGATACCATTGAACAAACTGTAATTCCTAATTGTGTTTAAGTTATATTTTGAGTAGTTTTTTTTTATATTTTTTTTTGGACACGCTGAATCGACTGAGGTTAAACTTTTTTTATGCTCACAGGTTTAGATGTTTTGCTTATTGTTATTCGGTTATATAATAATCAAGTTACCGACGAATTAACTTGTAAAAAGGATTTACAAGTTGTGTCATTAATATATATGATTCACCATTATGGAATTTTGTAAACATTCTTGAATGTTATAAATCACTGTATAGTCTTTTATGGCTTTATTTTATATTACAATGTAAATTATACAGAATCAATAAATATTCAGGAAGTAATGAGTTCCAGTGAGGTAAAACATAATATTATTTCTACTTGGAAATTAATAATAATAATAATAATAACAAAGTTTTGTGCTATACAGCATACATTAATGTCGGTACAACTTTGTTCAGATCCAGTTTTCTAATTTAAAAATTTTCACAATAAAAACAAATTAAATCAATTCACGTATATTTAAAAATTATTAACATTTATGAAATACAAAAAGGCTTTGCCTGCTTAAGCAAAACTTGATCGCTGGCAATGTGTCGAGTGTTCATGTCATTAGTTATCTTACTTAGAATGTTCCTAAATTTCGTTCTTACATATTTATGAAATAAAAAATCACATTCCTTAACCAATTCTCTATCTTGTGTATGTCATATTTTTTTCATAGTAGATTTATCTGTAATTATTTCGCGAACATTATTGATCCATTTAGAACCGATATAATCATCTCTCTTCTATAAACAGCGAGTTTAGAATCATTTATTACGTATTTATTTCTACAGGAATCTCTCAGTACATGATTATCGTTATTTCTAATGTTAAATTTGTTTTTATATATTTTTACGTAAAGTATAGGTTTTTTAGCATAAAGTTGTCCGAATATATTAAATTCCTTAAATAACTCTATGGTTGGATGTAATCTACGCTTCTTCATAATTGTTTTTATAATATATTTTTGCGTGGCAAACAATTCGTGTATATGCCGCCTCTTAACAGTTCCACTCCATTTGATAATTCCATTTTTCAAAAGAGATTTAAGTTATATTTTAAGCCGTTCATATTTTAGTCTTTTACTTTATTATAAACGATATGTTTCTTATTAAAATTAGTTTTTCGTTTAATAAATAGAAAAAAAAAAACACTTTTTAATTTGTTATAGAATATAATTTTAAGTTAAATTATAATACTTAAACTCTTGATTACTTTAGTTAATCAGAACTATAGACTAATAGTGACGTTCACAATGAATGTAAAATATTTTTTTTTTAATATTCCTTTTGATGTATACTACAATTAATAAATCATAAATTTCATTTATTTTTTTTTTTTTTTTTAATGTAGTAAAAGAATAATTGCGTGTTTTAACTGCAGTAAAAAAAGTTTATATTCAAACGGTAATGAGTATGCTATTAAAAGTAAAAGCAAAGAATTGTAGTTCTATGTTGGCGAGTGAGCCGGGCGAATAATTGAGATAGACATGATGGTGTCGTTTTACGTTCGTATTTAACTTTTGCTAGAGATATACGACCCCTATTGTAAAAATCTTTGTGTGTGTGTGTGTCGTATGAGAGAGAAGTTTTACGCTATATTCACTGCGTAACTAATTCTGTTGCTTTTTTTGTAACGGATATTTAAAACGAAATAATCTTTCTTTCTCTTTCCAAAAGTAATAAGATTATTTTTATAATATAATCTATAATGTAATTAATTAATTTTCCTTTATCATTTACGTTTCTTTTGTTAAGGAACA
This sequence comes from Lycorma delicatula, assembly GCF_047948215.1. Taxonomy (NCBI): domain Eukaryota; kingdom Metazoa; phylum Arthropoda; class Insecta; order Hemiptera; family Fulgoridae; genus Lycorma; species Lycorma delicatula. Next base: position 156,149,791 of record NC_134456.1, on the reverse strand, counting down.
GGAGTTTTTTTTTTTGTTTATTGACTTAAGGTGACGTTTCATCACTACAGTAAACTACCTCTATATCGCATAAAGTAATGAAAGTGAGTATACTATCGACTAATTTTTTGAGTAAATTTTATCATTTTCTCTTATGTGCAGGCGCAATGAATGTATAATTTTAGTCTCATGACAGAAAGGGACACATTGATTTGTTGCTTTAAGTGAACTTTTCCATTTTTTACGACTGTGATAGTCTGAGAGGTATAAATCAGAGTTCATCTCCGTAACGATTTTCTGTGTAATAAAAGATTTGTGGTAAACAAAAGAACATTTTAAATTTATGTCCGAGTATCGCCTGCATTTTAACGGACTTTACTTGCTGATGGGCTACAGTATGGGCCTGATGAAGACGATGGCGGGAAATAGCTTCATTCCTCAATTTCCTTAACGAGCCTGGCGTGGGGTAACTGTTTACCTCGCATCAGATCATTTACAACCGTTTGTTTACAGTAAGTTTTAATTATACTGTTTATTTGTGCGTAATTGCTTACATTTATTAACATTAATTTGAAAGATTTTTATTTTTGTGTTGCGATAGATTTTTTAATTTAATTTATCTACTTTCAAAACGAACTAGATTTTTTAAAACTAATTTTCGAAAATGCGTTTTATTCGGACAAATTTTTCTTTTCCTCGTACAGCTCGTCGATAAAATTACGTTTGAAAAATTGTCAAATGAGAGCTCACCGTGAGTGGGAATACGTGCTTCGAAGGCCAAATATACTTCAGTTTATATGATATATGTTACTGCTTTTGTTAAACCTTACCTGTTGTGTTACAATAGCAGTCATCGTTGTTGTACGTGACCGTGTCATTTACCTTTTTCCAATATGTTTTTTTTTTTTTTAGGGTAGTTGAAATTTGCGTTATTCTACACAAATATCAGTTGTAATTTTGTTCCAGTTTTTTAATTGATTTCATAGGAGTTTTATATTAAATATCGGATTAAAAAAAGGATACTAAATCGTGATAATTGGTTAATTGTATGTTTTTTGTAATCATTCTGTTCGTTTAGTTTTTAAAATTAAAAATAAATAATTTGATAAAAACTATTTACGTTAGCTATTAACCGTATTTTTAATTCGTACATGCCAGTTCTGTTGCCCATTATTCAAGGGTATTTAAATAAAAAAGAATATAAAGTAAATAGTTGTTTTCAACTGATCGAATAGTTTATAAGCGTTTTCACAGCAATCACCAAAATAATTACTATATTAATTTATACTTTACATGGTTTTTTTTTTTTGTAACTATGCTTTTATGTTTGGTAATTTTTAATAAAAAATAAAAGTAATTAATTAATAGCAATTTTAGGTTAGGCGAGAAGAAATGTTTGAACATCTTATATGTGTATCTTTTTTACGTTGTTCATTTAAATAATCTTTTGGCTTCCCTGTAAAGATTAGATACTTGAAAAGTTTAAAGTTTTTACATTTCCTGTCTTTATAAAAACGTTTAAAAGTTATTTTCACGCTAATTTTCCACATAGTTACATCATATTTGTTATAAATCCAGTCTTATAACTTGATCGCATCGTGTATTATGTTGTGAAATTTAATTTTTTTTTCTTTCTTTCTTTAAACACAGAAAAATTTACTTCTGAGGTATTTTCATAAGAAGTATTGAAAGGTTTGTCAAAAGTAGATTTATTTCAATGGGAAATGTACTTTAATAAGTTAGCATACGATTTCTCCTGTTATGCATGAATATTTAATACGAAGTGGTATTAGGATAATACGTTTTTAAACTTATTAAAATTGCCTCCGGTTACCTGAAAAATTAACTGAAATGCCCACATTCTTTTTAAGACTTATCATAAGATCACTATTTTTTACGTGATGAATTGTTTTCTTAGTTATTGAATTTTTTTTATAACTCTTCAGTTTTATCAGTGAGAGTCGATCAGCGTTTGGATGATTGTGTGATTTAATTTTTAAACACCTTTAAATCGCTTTAAAACTAGTTTTATTGTTGATTTTTCTTTATTGGATTGTTTTTATTTCCTTATAGATTAAACATAAAGGAATTTTACTTATTCTTAAGAATAAACTTAAGAATTTTACTTATGTAATTTTCATTACATTTTTGCTGACTGTTTTAACTTAAAAAAGAATTTTTACTTATACATTTTAATATTAAATGCTGTTTGATAAGTTCTATAGAGTTACCATGTGAAAAAAGATGATTCGAGAGTATCAGTCCTCTATAAGTTCCGAATCAAAAAAAGCTGCACTATTGATCTGTTAATCTACAGAATATCAGAGAAATTATACATACATACTAATTATAGCTAGCTACTACAATTTTATAAATAATAGAGAAATATTATTATACTAATCTCCTTGTTACTTGATAGCAACTTTGCCATGTCTCCAAAAAAAGAAAGTAGAAAAGATTTAATTATTACACCGTTTGAATCATCAATCTTTATCGACTAAGAAGTATATAGTAACAATTATCTGTCGTTTTGTGTTTTCTTTTTATTCATTTGAAAAAAAGAAAAGCTCGGTTTATCAGAAGATTTTGGGAAAATTAAAATTTAGAGAATTGTAAAAAGATATCACAGGGATAAAAATGTGATATTCTAAGATGTGCTCATTTAGCTGTTATTTATTATCCTGACGAGTATCGGTTTGATTGAATGATGTTTAGTCAATGTCCATGCCCTTTTTTTGCAAAAGAAGTTCATTTCGGGATCTGACGGACATTTTATGATAAATTTTGTTATCGTTGGAATTGTCAGTTCAACATGATATCGACTATAAAAGTTTTAAATCGAGATGATGGGCGTAGATTTGAAATTATTTTTTTATGAATTAAAAAGACGGCAGTCGGACAGGAGTTCTCAAGTTCAAGTTCATATAATTTTAATTGAACATACATCCTGGTGCTATTAAATTTCTTTCATTATGAAATTATCATGAGTTGATGTGAAAGCCTGCCCGTTTAAAAGTGGAAAATCTGTACGAGTTGGATGTCATGACTAACCCATAAGGCACACAGAGTTATATGATTCCCACCATATTACTCGCAGAATAATGCCATTGAACTGTGAATGAAATTTTAAATAAATTATGAAATAATTTAATTGAATAATTGCTGATAAAATTTTTTATATTTAAATTAGTTGACGTTCAACGGTTAATTAATGAATTAGATATTTATTTCACTGTTGAAGATAAGATTAAGTAATTAATACGTACGTTATTCACGTTTATTTTTTCCTTAAAAATTTGTTTTTATCTTTATAATTTATCTTATAATGACGTGATCTATATTCCGTTTTATTATGTACCGATCAGAATAAAAGATGTATTTATTAGATACATGGTACACAATAGACACATTAACAATAATACAAATAGCCCGTTGATTTAAAAACGTATATATGTTTTTAAAATTTTGAACGGGTATTCACCATTTTTTTGTTTTGTGTAGTGTTTACGCTTTCTATACCTTAGCATTTATTTATGTACTAACACATTAAAAATGGATTTTTTTATCGTTGTAGATAAAAATATTGAATACTTGTCCAGTGGCTAATGGTACTAGAGTTAAACTGTCCTTCTACACAATTATTATCTTTACGATTTTAATACCTTATAATATAACTGGTATTATGTGATATGTTTAATAACAATATCTTGAAACTTAATAAGAGTATATTCTAAATTAAAAGTTATATTAGTCGTTGATAATGGAAGGAATTCAAAATCTATTTCTTGTTCGATGAATTAGAAAGGAGGCTTTATGCAGTTTACTCTTCTCGTCGGCAGAGAATGACTTTTTCCTTCTTTTATTTTTGGGAACTGGGGAAATTAGCAAATTGTTACGAGCTCTGTAATAACGAAGGGGAAATTAAAAGTTGTTGTTTAAGGCGCATAAGTTTAGAAACTCTCAGAATAAAGAAGGGTGGAAATAGGGATTAATTCTGAGCAATTTCCTTCGTAAAGACTCAATTTCTTCAATCAAATACTTAGACAGATAACAGGGAAATGTTTTCATCGATTAATTAAAAAATTGTGTAATCTAGTGTAATACTTTTATTATTGTATGTGAAATTAAATTTTATTAATTTTTAGTTAGAACGTTTATTTTAATACTAATATTTCTTTTTTTTTCTTTTCTAAAATTAGTTGGACCATACATATGAGTATATATTTTTTTCGTGTAACAATCTTCACCTGTAAAAAGCAATATTAGATACATAAAGAATTATGTATTGTTAAATACACGCTAATATAGTACATGAAGTTCGTTTCGAATTGTACGATTTCATTTCATTAACGGTAAGCAGCAATATAGGCATAATTTATAATTTAACGATCTTTACTCTCATTTGCATTTTGTCTCATATACATTTGTCCGAATGACGCTTGTTAGCGGTAATAAACGGTGATGGTTATTAAGAAAAAAAGTCTGCTTCGTAATCTCGGGTATTACCTCAGAAATAAAAACAGGACAACCGCTTATCGACCAAAAATTAAGAATAGATGTATTTATCGAACAATTCCTTGAACTTTTAATAATAAATGTGATAACATGTAGGTATTATAACGGATTAATATGTTTCATTAAATCCTATATTTTTATTTATTTATTTGCTTGATGATTTCGCTATTTAATCTTGAAGCTTATGCACGGGATATGGAAAAAAAATTTAGTAGCGTGTAAAAAATGCCGTGCCTAACCGGGATTCGAACGCAGGAGATTTTGATGAAAGGCCGAGACACTACCACTCGTCCCCGGAAATTTGCTTAATATTATTAGTTAGTTAATTATTAAATTACATTTTAAATATTAAAATTAGATAGATTTAATAAGATCAATGACATGAATATAATAAAGTCATTAAAATTATCATATACATTAAGATATGTATATGATAATTTACATATCTAAAAGTAAAGAGTAAATTGTTTCTGTTTTAGAAAATTTACATTAAGAAGGCGTTGAATAAATCCTGATGTAGGACGTGTTAAAGTTTAATGTACGATAATTCTATGTGAAACAATTAATTCCAGGTACAAATATAAAAATTAGAATAAATACTATATAATTAAAACAACTTAATCTACCCGTAGTTTTTAGTACTTTTTAAAATTCAAACGTATATAAAATTAACAGTTTATTTTAGATAAATATAATTTGGAAGATAAATAAATTGTTTATTCGTATCGGTACATAATAATACGCTATATAGATTTTCCCTTGAACGATTTGATATACTACTATACGAATAAAAAAAGTATATGCCCCAGCATTTGTCAAGTAAACCCGTAACAAAATTTTGTTCGAACGGTAGTAGATAACAGAATTTTTAAAAAAATGGTAGATATGATAAAGTTCATATTAATAATTTAAAATAAAACATATAAAATAATGTTAAATACATGAAAATTATAAATATTAAAAGTAACTATAAAATACTTCACAAATCGATAGATGTTTCTGAAAATTATTTGAGCGCATTGTTATGTACGTTGAAGGTGTACAACAAATTCAGATTTAAAAAAAATTTAAATTAGTATTACTTAATAATTTATACAGTAATTTTATCTGTGTGAAAGAAAATATTTTTAATTTATTTTAAATGAATTTTTTAAACGCTTCTGCAATTTATTAAAAACGACAATGGAAGTATAATAAGGCCCTTTCTCGTAAGGCAAGTATTTTGTTGAGTTACACGAAAACTTCTTGTTTAATGTGATAGGGATGGATATTGTTATATTTTAAGAATACTTGACTTCATTTTCGTAAAGATTGCAAATCCATAAATAGAAACACCCAAATATGTTAATATTTTTAGTTTTATAGATATCTGTCTGCACGATTCATATTGTAGGGGCCAGACGATGAACGATCTGCAACCCATTTTTCTACCTTGAAAAATCATTCTGATTTTTTGGAAGAGCTTAAAGAGATACTATTATACTTCAAATGGCGGCAATACACCTAAGCGTAATAAATATGTCATAATGATTACGAGCTTAACGTTTTACTAAGGCGCTTCAAAGTAAACGAAACGTGAAAACTTTAAATGAAGTTTCATTGTTTTAATTACAAAAATGTCAATAAAGATTCTTTTTTGGGACATTGATGAATAGAGCGTATTTTAATACCCTACAACTGCAGTGCATGTAAATCGCTTTAGTGTATGAAACCTTCGGTGAACAGTGATTGTCTCGCTTATAGCGGCGAATATCTTCTGAATTTTAACGGGATTGGTATACCGATATACAACAGCAAATTTGCTTTAGGAAAGGAAACAACGGGAAACTACATATTTCGTGTCTTTCCTTAGTAAGGCCGGATGACATCCCTCTTATTACTTTTATTAAAATGTGTATCAAACTTTTCGGAAGTGACGTGGACTCGGTCAGGTCTTCGTAACCATTACGTCTCTTATCACAATATTTTATATGTTAACTTCAATCTGTTTTGTTTTAGCTTTTACAAGTTTTCACTTTTTAAAATACATTCTCTCTGTCCTTCATCGCTCAAGTGTTGACCTTCATTGGAGGTCAGTATCACTGACTGCGTGCACTTATAGCACTTAACATTGTTTATTTTTAAATTTATTTATGGAAATTATTACATATGTCTTATATTTATTTATTTAAATTACTTGAACGTGTATGGGATTTTGGAATAATAAATAATAACTTTTAGCGTAGTAAACGTGGCAAGAGCTATCAAGGTTAGGTGTTACAACATATACGAGTGAGTATGTGCTTGTTTTTTTTTAATCCTTTAAAAACTAGCTATTCAAGTTGATATATACTCATTCATTACATTATATATAATTATGGATACTAAGGGTCTACATATGTATAGTCCGATCTTTTACACATTAAAAATAAATTTTAGTAAAAAAATTACATCGTTTAAATAGAAAGATGGAAAAATAAATTCACTGTTCTTAAAAAAAAAATCGTTTTTTTATATAAATTTCTGATAGTAAACCGAGATGAAGTATTTAAATTATAGAATTTAATGCCTCTGGGATTCAGAAAGCCTGATCATTTGCTGTTGTCACCAGCACCAGTGATTTTGATCACTTGCGAAACGTATTTTTCGCGTTTCTAAAACTTGATCTCTTTTACGTCTAATTTTATAAAAGATTTATCTCTTTTAGCGTAATTTTGTAAATTACCCCATAAAATTAGATATCGTTTTTTTAATATCTTCAGACTGATGTAACCGATTTTTATGAAATTTTGTATGACACTGAATATAAGTCAAGTTTAAATTCCACTTAATTTTCCTGTAAAATTTCTGTTCCTGTCAAATAATTATTTTTTTTATAGAGCTCAAAAATTTAAACACGTAAAACGAAAATTTTACGTTTACGAAAAACTGGGAAGTATCTAACTTTTATAAAAAAGACCTAACCTTTAAAAACGTAATCTTTAAAAAAAGAAAAAATGCGATATGAAAATAGGTCGGACGAGTTCAAAAATTATAAGTTTTTAAAAATTTTACTGGAAGTGGAAACTTAATCGGCCTAATTTCTATCCAAGAGGAAACATTGACCTTTATAGTTTTTCATTAAAGTTAAAATATTACTGAAGTGTAAATGAAATTATAATATTTTAATAAAAAATAAAAGGAAAGAATAGCAAAAACGAGACGCACTATGTATTAATTATGCTAATTAAAAAATGAATATACAATGGAAAGAAATTGGGAGTAGGATGGAGGACTTTTTAAGCATTGCTGAATGTATAACTTTCATGTATATTATGTTTATAATTATGATAAAATATTATTTATTTAATCAGTCTTTTTCGGCTTTATACTTTTTGGTAGTAAAACTATGTAGCTGTACAGTGTAAGGGAAACTACGCTTGAATCGGGTGAAATTTTTCATGTCTGAGGTTTTGTAGATCGAGACGTTTTAATAATAAAACGAGACTAAAAAAGACATAATTTTAGTATTGAAAAATTCCGGAAGGATATATCTCCGTAGGTATGTATATATATATATTGGCCTGTTTACGTCATATCTCCAGATGGGTTCCGCCGATCTGGGTAGAACTTGGAACGATAATTTATATATCTCTGCATTTGCTGATGCTGTTTAAAGTTACTTATACTTCAAGGGGATGTAGAGAGAAAGAGAGAGAGATACGTGCCTTATGGGTTGATTATCTAAATATTTTACTGAAAGAGTAAATAAATTTTCACATTATTGAATGTCCCGAAGCAACTAAAATAATCTCTGATCATGTTTGATCGTTTATTCATTCAAAATTTCATTATTTGTCATTACCTTTCATCCGGAGGTGCAGGCTTTGAATCCCGGTCAGGTATGGCATTTTTTATACGCTACAAAATTCCATTTTCTTATATTACGCACAAGCTTTAAGTGGTGATATCATCAAGCCCCCCAAAAAAATTAGATGATTCCATCACACTAATATTTCATTTTGGTTATGGGAATTAATCAACATCCAAAAAAATGAAATTTAAAAATTGAAAAAGTCAATTATATAAATATAAATCTATTTGTATTCGAGCGATTTTATTCAGGGGGGTTGATTAGCATAATTTTGTAGCTGTGTTCCATTAGATATCATTTTCTTAATACCTTCCGTCTGAATAAACCAATTTTTATGAAATTTTGTAAACTTTTGGCCTGTTGATAAATAACAGATATTAATGTTGCAAGTTGAAAAAAAAATTCACTACAATACTTTTTTCAAGATAAATATTTTATTAAAATAAGATGGAAGGCTGCAAACTGCATTTAGCATGTTTAGAAAAGAATGACCCGATTTCAAAATCATATACCTGCGAAAGCACGCGTGGTCAGTGATTGAAATTTGCACATTTTGAAAGTGCGCCTCCTAGTTTCAAATACCAGCCGTCAGATTGCAATAATAGCGCTCAAACATAGGCTAACCTCATTCGTAAATAACATGGGATCTACGTAATAGAAGGCGTTTTTTGTTCTACAGTCTAGCAAGACAAAGAAGTCCATAATAATGGTTCAGCGTGCGTTTGTACACCATTTCAAGATCGATCCACCATCGGCTAAGAACATTCTTCGCTGCTGTAAGCAATTTGAAGAATCGGGGTGTTTATGTGAGCGAAAGAGTTCAGAGCGACCACGCATTTCAGAGAATTCGGTGTACACCGAATTCAAGAGGCTCTTCAACGTAGCCCGAAAAACTCCACTCGTCGCGCAAGCCGTGTACTTTCAGTTCGGCTTGTGTTAAGACGACGCTTGCATTTCAGGCCGTACCGATTACTATCGGTATAAGTTCTTCGCCTTAGTGACGAAAGAAACGTAAAGATTTCTATGATGTGTTCTTAGTCGATAAGATTGGTTTGCTTTGGAATTTCTCCCGCCACCTCCCCATTCGGTCGCCCTAAAGTATAAGTCCGAATATCTGTGCCACAAACGGCTACTGAGCATCAAATAGTTTAACGACCAGAATCCTAACATAGCTCCTAGAGTTTACCTAACAGCGTGAGCGAACTAAGCGTGGTGCCATACACCATCGGCTTACGTGTCCCAACCGCTTACCTGTCATATATTTGTTAAAATGGGTAGGCGCACCCCGTCAACTATATATAACATTATATATGTTATATATATATATATATAACTATATATATATGACTAAAAATATATATGACATTCATAATACAATTTATTTCGTCTAGGCAGCAATTCGCTGCCACGCCTAGGTCACTGGATGCCAGCAAGTACCTGTCCACCATTTTATAGCGCTTGCAGCCATAACAATTAGCTGGTGGTCAGCCATACTCAGTGTTAGCTTCCCACGGCAATGCGGTAAGAGTCTTTCGCTTAAGAAAACTACGGATGCCGGTTGAACAAAGCAACCGCATCTAGGAACTTCTACACGGTTCGACAATGCGCTCTCACCGTTTGTGAGTGGCCAATTTTTCTCTTGACTTCTAAGCTTTGGCCCGGTCTCTAGACCCCCAAGAGCAGGACAGTCAAATATCAGGTGTTTATTTGACTGGACCTCCCCGCAGACGTAAAGCTCATCAGCTGCCAGACGGAACGAAAACATATATTGGTTCAAATTAACGTGGTTGGTGAGCATCCGGGTACCCGTTGCTTAGTCGATAAGGAAAGCACTAGGTTTTTACGGCGGTAGTTGTTGGTGATGAAGCTGCATTTCATTTAAGCGGTAAAATTTCACATCACAGTGTTCGCATATGGGGACTTGAGAATCTACACGAGATTGTGCAGCAGGAGCGAGATTTTTCAGAGGTTATTTTGTTCGCTTTTGTTTACAAAATTTATGGTCCTATCTTTTTTGAGGAAAACTTAGGCATTTTTTCTTGAAATGGCTTGGAAAGGCTTTTTACACAACTAAATTAAGACTGAAAAATTCTTTTTTAAGTAAAATGGGGCCCCGCTACAATTTGCAACCGAGCTCGTCGGTTTCTAAATGAAACATCTCGCCTCAACGCTGGATAAGCGAACGGGAGCCCACGACTTGGCATTACTTTCTAGGCCTCAGGATCCCCAAACATTACACTTTATGGGGATACGTTAATGAAGGTGAGTTCATGTTCCACAACTATCTCCTGATGGTTGATCTGAAAACTAGGATCATAGCTGCAGTAACTTCTATAACAGAAGACTGTCTGCAACTCGTTGCGGAATAATTCAGCTATCCTCTTTATATTATCCGTGCACCAGATGGAGGGCATTTAGAACATTATAATTTGTAAGTGAAATTTAAATATTTTTGAATAGTATGTAATTTGCGTTGTAACTGCAACACATTTTTGTTTTGAAATATATCTGTTTAAAATCGGGTCATTTTTTATACACCTATATATCTCAGTTTAGATGATAAAAAGCACTAGATGGCATCTAACTACCCTGTTTAATAGCTTTATATTTATGTTTCAAATGTAAAATTTTTCAGGAAATAGTAATTGTTTAAAGTTAATAATAGTTGTTTTTCGAGATATAAAATTTTATTTAACATTAATCTTTATGAGTGTACTTTAAATTGTACTAGTATTATACAATTATTATGAATTACTATTTGGAAGTTATGAAATACAAATAGCTTGACATAAATTTTTTTAATATTGTCGTTTAAGTAGAATGATTTCCAGTTTTATATTTCTTAAATCACTTGTGTATGTGTGTTCGTGTGTGTGCGCAGACGTGAACTAATATTAAAAATTTATATTGAATCAAATCTTTTGATGTTACGTAGTACGCAGTCATATCGTATATATTCTCCTCTTTTGCAGTCTATAAGAATTTCGTAGAATTTTTTTCTACGTTTTGAAGGATTATTATTCATTCCAGTCACGAAGAGCAGGGTTCATCCGTACTTTTTTAGATTTAATTTTTTCTTTCTTTGTTTATCCTTTTTCATATTTTCATTCGCATCATTGAGCGTTTATATTTACTGACAGAAATTTAGGTTCGTGATTTGTTTATATATGTTTTCATTTTTACTTTTCATCTTTCTTATATTAACATTCTATCTTCGTTTTTGTATCGCTTTGTAATTACATTACAGTTTTAAAATTCTTGTTTTGATACAATTTTATGCTGCAAAAGCACACTGTTTTTAGCTCTGTTTTTGCCCCCAAAATAATTTTGGAATAATTAACTTAAGCTGTCGAGAGTAATTATATTCTATTCTGCATTCTTAAAAAATACGTGTGTAAATTGTATATCTTTATGCTTTTCAATATTGGTTTCCTTTTTTCTCTTTGCTGTATTGTTAGGTCGTCATATGTAAGGTTTTTTAACGATAAAAATGTATTTCTTGGAACTACGATCGATGAACTGTTTGTAGGTATTAAATTATGTGAAAAAAGTCTTTATGAACTTATAACAATAAAAATTATAAGAAATTTTATTATGACCAATTTAAAGTTTACAACACATTAACTCGCTTATAATACATAGAGCTTGTTATTTTTGTAGTATAATTTTTTTTATTATTTGTATGAAAATATGTTCATATATATTTTCATAATATAAATTAGGTATTTTAAATCATTTTCTGAAAATGAAGATGAGGAGTTATTTGTTTCTTATGTAATATGGTCGGTGGATGGGTGTTATCATCCGAGATAACAAGGTGGGTGGTGTAGTAGCAGAGGCGATTCCACTCACAGCTGCAGGCGGTCACGCACTAATAGGGCATTTCCATTTTGTTGAAGATAAATCTACTTTTCCTACTAGTGGTAGTGGCTCTCTAAAATAGATTGTCAGGTTTTTTTTTTAGATGAAATAAAAACTTTTTGCTTGTAGTAAACATAGTACTACACAATGTATTTCTTGTTATGTTATTATTGTTTTTTATTATTTAGTAGTAATGTTACTAAAAAAAAACTGCTTAAACAGTTAAAAAAAGAGGTTGCGTCATATCTATGGGATTTATTTCTTATAATATCAGATCTTACAAATAGAATATCTGAATCGTTTAGATGGAGTCATTTTATTTGTAGTCATTTTAGATGAAGTCAAATTATTTGTATTTCCTTAAATTTATTCTGCTCATCTGTTTTTTTTTTTAATCTGTTGATCATTTACTATTTTCAACAGCTAATTTCAAAAATGACTTAGGGTAGATCCCACTTATATCTCATACTGAAAATCGTTCATCTGAAATAGATCGTTATGAGGTAGGAACGCTTGATATATTTTATTTATTATTATTTTTAGAATTTTACTGTTGAGCAGTACACTTTTAAAGTTCACTAATGAAGCTATCTTTGAAAAATATTAAATAACCCCCCATTTTAGGAGTCAAAATGTGTAGGTGCAAATGAGTTGCCGTGGCTCAAAATTCTTTTACTTCATACGTTTTGACCCTTCAAAAGATTTAAACCCTTCAGAAAACACTTTTTTTTATTTAAATTTCTTTCTATTTAAAATTAAAAATTGCCCCTGGCGGCTTGGGGTGTGATGTTTTCATACCAAAAAATAGATTTTTTTTTGAGGAAGGAACATTTGTTTTATTTCATTTTCTATGTTTAATGGTTAAATTCGTGAGTTTTCATACTTCACGTAATTAACGCCCAATATAAATATACAAAATAATTTATAAAAATAAATTCAAATTAATTACTGTCGCAGTAAGTTCATCAGAAGGGAGGATTTCCTAATGCGGATATCGGATAATTAGCGGTTTCCAAATTTTTTTGGAAATCTACTAAAAAATTAGAATAGGGAATATCGTCTGTTATCAGTCACTGACATTAAAATAAAAAATAAAATTAACTCTAAATAATGAGAATTCATTTTAATTAATAAATGTTTTTATTATTATTATACTATATATATATATTATTTATGCTAGTATGCAATTAACTAAAGTGTTTATTAATATTTCTAAAAGATTTCATCAACTGTAGGAATACTTAAATAACTTTCAAGAGTTAAGCATAGAAAAATTAATTTTAGAAAATGCCCCTTACTCGAAACTGCCTATTTTTTTAATATGAGAACGCCACATCCTTCAAGCCTCCATGAAGGAATTCAAAAGTTTTAAATGGAAATTGTACATTTGTGTCATGGAATTTTAAAGGGCTTTGAAAACCAAAAGGTTTTGACGTAAAATAAAATGTTGATACCTGTAACCAAAGAGGCGACGGTTTAATGTCTTTTTCAGTTCTTGAATAGTAGCTGACGCTCCAACATCGTAATGATGTATTTTTCGTACCGAAAAAAATTGACGTTGGGAAATACGAGCATGTTTTTGATACTTAATATATTCTAATAAAGGACTTCACGAAAATAGGGTTGGATTATTATCATTGTAATTATTATTAATAATATATTTAGATTTCTGGTATTTCTTTATTTGTATTCCCCGATACAGGTGCCGTTAGGTAAGTGCGACATTAAAGTTTTTCGTGATTCTTCTATCGCAATTCTTCTACTCATTGTTAGATATACGCTTACCTGCTTAGAGTAGGTTTCTTCTTGGAATTTGGGATGGTTGTAAGGGTGAGAGGAGGGTATAAAGAAAAAAAAAATTATTACTTTTTTTGTTAATAATGTACACGAAAATTAATAGATTATAATTTAATGCGTGTGAATGTTTTTACTGCGCGTGACATTACAAGAAATGCCCAACAAATACGTTAACGGTGTGGCATTTTTAAATTGAATTTAACATATTAATTTAAGATCTATGAAATTTTTGGCGTACAGGACACCAACGTGCTTCTCAAATTTTAGTCGTTTCCAATTTAATGTATACTCGGTTGTAAACAAGTTGTTGAAATTTTTAAAAGCTGTCAGATTAACCGTCTGAACTACGTTCTATTTCTACAGTGTTGTTTTACACAATTCAGCTGGGAGTTCTTTTCACTCCTGTCCGAATTACTTTCAGATTGTTTATATATATATATGATTTCTTATTTATTTTAAATGGGATGTTTAAAACATATCAACGTCATCTTTGTTTTGCTAAATTTTTTTGTAATTAAACTTTCCATATTTTGGATCTACCTTTATTTAATTTTTTTTTTTTTTTTTTTGTTTTTTTTAACGTAATGAAATCTGTTTTTTATTATTTTAAGCGGTTGTTCAAGATTTTTGTATACATTTCTGTTTTTTCTTTTATCGTATTTTTGGAAAATTAATTACAGCGTTTTATGTTTCTAAATTTTAGATTTCGGATTAATTGTAAATACATGAAGATAGAGGATGTGTTCAAATACTTATAAATTGTAATATTATGCGTTTTTAATTACTGTATCACAGGTTGTGATGTTTAGACAATAATAACGATTCTAATTACTGAAAGAAAAAGCCGGCAAAGAGTTGCATATTTTTCTCGGTTTAGCTGGAAATGTTATTTACCGCCTTCACTCACTGTAGGAAGACTACTATTTAAGAGGAAAGTTAAATGGAATATTAAAATATGTAAAAATACAAGTAATTATGAAAAAAAAAATTATTCTATCGTTTATGTAAAATTTCAAGATACGAAATTCAAGGTAATCGTATCTCCCCACCCTCTTTGAGCTATTTAACCAAAATCAAATGATATCGATAACCAGTATTCAGAATACAAAATTTCATAAAAATCAATAAAACCAACGTAAAACCTTACCAAAAAAATAATAAAATTATCCTTACATCTTTCACTCCTGAATGAAACTTTCCCAGTAAATAACTACAGACGTATACAAATGCAATGGAATCATCTATAATTAGTGCAAGAGTTCTTTGAGTCCAAAGATTAAAAATAAGAGACTAAAGATTTTTTGCCTATCCCTTTATAGAGACTTGAATAAGATTAAACACTATAAAAAAATATCTAGCTACCTAAGGGTCATTAAATTAGTTAACAAATTTATCTACCTTTACTTGAAAAAGGTACTTTTCCTTTTCTGCCATTTTGACCGGTGGGGATAATATAAATGATGAAAACAAACTAAAATGCCATCACTTCTTCATATAGAGAAGTTATTGTACCAAATTTTATTCAAGTTGGTCCATCCAATATGAAGATGTCAACCAAAAACCAAGCCAACATACATACATACGTGCTTTCATCTACATACATCTTAAGAAACTTTTCTTTGCTAAAATTATGTATTTTGTTTAGAGGGAATCATGAAATGCCAAGTTCTGTAAAAATCCTGACATGCAAAATTTGACCTTATTTTTACCAGAATATATATGTAGCCGGGAAAATAGAAAATCCATTTTTTATATACTAAACCACTATACTTTTCCTTGCGTGTTCACTTTTATTATAGTTAATTCTCTTTTTTATAGTAATTCAAAACTCAAACGAATTAGTTATAAGCCATTTATCAGTAAGTTTATATCATTCTGTATACACACCGACTAATAAACAAATCTAAATGAGAAAACTTATTTGTTTCTTCCTTTTATTGATTATTGAAACGATAAATTTAATTTATGAATATCCTTTATTTATTTTCTTTCTTTCTTTTTCATACAGGCCTACCAACTTGCACGTAATTTACTGGTATTACTTTATTAAACATTTCATTCATAATTTGACGTTTATTAGCTTTATTTGCAAACTGCAATTTATTTTTGGCAATTTCAATGTTATTAAGTTGTTAATAAATGTTAACCGTTGGTAACTATCGGAACCGTTTAATTAAATTGAAAATTTCTTGTTTGAAGAACTTTACAGAATAAAAAATTGTTTAATATAGTTTATTTTTCTAAGGTTGGTTTTGTGGATATTAAATTTTAAATTAAATAAAATTTCTTTTCTTTGATGTATCGAACGAAGTTCAAAACTGATATATTAGATATACAGAGTGACTCAGGGAAACGGAAAACATTGAAATTTAAATAATCTTATGAAAAACATTATATTAAATAAATTTATTTATAACATTTAAAGAGAAAAAAAAAAATTTTTTTTGAAGCTCGCATCTTTCAGGTGAGCTCCTTCTGCTTAGAATTTGTGCAGTTTTGTAGTGAAATGTTGTGACATTTCAACAGGAATTTCAGAAATTACTGTTCTGATTTTCTTCTATCCTACCAGGTCGACTACTACTGTACATTTTGTTTTCAAGGTGACCCCCACAAGAAGAAATCGCACACCGACAAATCAGGAGACCTGAAGGCCATGGAATGTCACAATTTCTCGAAATTATACGGTTACCAAACGATTGGCCTACAGGAACCTTCGATATTCGTGCTGTGTGACGTTTATCTTGTTGAAACCGAAAATTGTCAATGTCTGTAGTTTTTGCGCAACAACATTTTTCAACACCGTGACGTATGATCTATTCAAAAAAAATAAGGGCCTCTTATGCCATACCATGGCACAGCACACTGCACGGTAATCTTGTTTCCCTTACAGCGGGCACTGGCGTAGCTGTGTAGGATCCTCTTACACTCAAATCGAAAGTTTTGTTTAACTACCGTTTAGGTGCAAACGGGTTTCGTCCGTCCGAGATACATAGTTTGTTAACAAAGTGATTATCCTCGTTTATCATTGCGACAGTTCGTTGACAGAATTGATGGCAGGTTGTGTGTTGGTTTCCGGACGATCTGCGACTTGTAAGTATGGTAAAGTAAGTCCTGGGACAGTATTCTTTGGACACTTGAACTAGGCTACTGAAAAGACACTACATGACGACGAACTGAACGGTGTGGTCTTTTGTCTTTTTATGACAGCAGCTCGAATAATTTCAATATCGCCTGGCGTCTACACACCTCCTGCACGTTTATTTTTACTGAATCTTACCTCTATTTTACATATTCAAGTGTTAATTTCATGTGCTGACGGTACGTAATCGTGTCTTCTTCAATTAGACTTATTTACTTTTTCCTGTTTAGCCTCCGGGAATTACCATTCAGGTATTACTTCAGAGGATGATATGTATGAGTGTAAATGAAGTGTAGTCTTATACAGTCTCAGTTCGACCATTCCTGAGATGTGTGGTTAATTGAAACTCAACCACCAAAGATCACCGGTATTCACAATCTAGTATTCAAATCCGTATAAAACTAACTGACTTTACTAGGACATGGTCTTCAAATAGATTGGCAGCGAAATTCTCAACGCCATACCCTTTACACTCATTATTTTTATACTTTGATGGCAAAGGCGCGTTACGGATTACTTGGAATTAAAATAAAAATCTTTAGATTAAAGATATTATATCAAAAATTTACTCGAATGATTTCTATCTATTTATTTTAATGGTTATTCAATAAACATATGTTAAAATGTTATGATGCTTCATTGTTTATTTTATATTTAGCAACCCTGTATTTTATTATGCGTTATTATTTACATCGTAAAATAAACAATCGTACATGCTAAATAACAAACACATTCAGTAGTAGCCGACTTGTACACTTTTCATACTAACAAAAGTCCATTTTTATACGGGTCATAAAATAAGAAGCTACAACTATTGTTTGCAGTCTTCTGGAATATCATTCAAGTTAAAAGAATTTATATTAATTTTCTAATGTTATTAGAATCGTCGACATATTGGCAAGAAATGGTATGTTGAACGTACCACAATCATTTTTGTAGATTTGTAGATAAAATTAATGATGATTCATTTAAAGATATTTCTGAAATAATTAATTAAGAATTATTAACTTCAAAAATTCTCTAACAAAGTTTAAAAAATTGAATGTTGAAAATGACTTGAGAAATAAAATTCTGCATCTTGAATCAACTGGGTTTGGGTTATATCGCTGTAGATATTTAATTGTCATTTATCTTCATATCAAAAAAGAATTATATCCAATGGTTATCCCATTTCAAAATATTTTTTATTATATCTTCGTATCAAAAAAAAAAACATTTTAAATACCCTCAAAGGGTAAGGTTAACTTTCCCGGCAAAACGAAAACTGAAAAAGAAATTAGATTTGTTATCCATCGTCCCTGAATGAGATCACCCAAATGCATAACCAAATTGACATACTAATGTAATGGAATCATCTAATTAGTACAACAGTATGAGTTTGAGTCAAGAAACGGCAAAAAAAAAGGTTGTTTGCTGCCAACCCCTTATGGGGATTTGAATAAAACCGAACACCATCAGAAAGTACCTTACCTACCTAAATGGCATTAAATAATGTTAAAAGTTAGCCTACCGTTTAAGTAAAATTTTTAGATACGGGAGCAATAATGGTACCTCTCCGATTGTGACCAAAATAAAATGACATAAATGTCCCATTTACAGAAATAATTTTGAGAAATTTCATCAAAATCAGTTTATTCAGTCTTAACTGTATCAAGCAAAAAACGGGCCAACATGCATACGTACGTAAATACGTGCTTTGAGAATTTTTCAATGCTGAAATTGTCTTTTTATTTAGAGGGGCTCATAACACGTCAGGGTATGCGATAACCTCGACAAGCTAAACTTGACCCGATTATACATCATGCTAGACAGTATAAATAAAAGAGCTGGAAAAGTAACAATATTAATAGTGATTATCATAATTCATTATAATTTAAAGTTTATAACAACTAATTTATATTTCAATTAAAATTAAATTTGATCTTACTGTAGAAATAATTATTAACAAATTTGTGTATGTATTTTAAATAATTATTAAGTAGAATAGATAAATTGCTTTGATTTGTATCGGCAGGACAATCAATTTTTATTCACGCTCTCTTAATAAAATCGTTTGTAATAAAGTGAAGAATTCTTTATTGTAACTTTAAAATTTATTGTCCGCATTCAAGTAATAATAAATTATATGTATTTCTAATTCGTTAATGCTTGGATTTTTTTTTAAAGATTTTTCTGTTGTAAAATGTTTTGCAATACACACATTCACATTTTATATATCGTAATGTAGGTGTAATAAGTAAAGGGATCGGGCTGCTAGTTGAAGTGTAAAGAAATAGTAACCTGTTTATTGTCACTTTGGGATGGTTCACAACATAGACTTAAATACTTTATTATGTGTGAGTGAGTCGAGAGAACAATGGCCGTTAGAGATATGTGAAAGGCTTAAGGAGGATGGAGCTCGGGGCATTGTGTTCATGTTCTCATCCGGCAAAAATTAATGGCTGTAGTACCTCGCTTGCTCGGTTCCAAGTTATCCCTTCTACCACCTCCTCCGCGCACCGAAGTCCATCGCTCTGAAATACTATAATCCCGAAGAAATGACTGGTGCTCGCACATCGTATTTGTACCATCGTCAACTCCCATAAGCGCACACTGACATATAATACTAAAATTATAAAAGGGTCGGTTATCATAAAACCACGTATTTTAAAGCGCTGAAGCTTTAAAGCCGTTTCATGATTTTATAAATTATTCTTTTAAAGTAATAAATAACTTGAATTTAGTACATTATATTACAAGGAAAATCCTTTCTAATAATTTTAGTCTTATAGTGTGTATGTTTTTTTTCTCTTAGTTTATTATGTTCTTATGCGCTCTGGTAATGGTAGCGTGCCCTTGTAATCCAAAGTAATTATATGTTCAGTTAAAGACGGTTAAAATTTGCAACCTAATTTATAACTTTTAATTTAAATCGCTCGTTATAGATGTAAATATCTACTGCTAGTTTATACGGATAAAGTCCGTCGACAACCTTATTACCTTCTTCTCTTCCGTAGGTTAAGTAATGAATTATCATTTCTTATGTTTGTAGTTATTAAATCCTTAATCTAAACTGTAAAAAAGAGGTGACTGAGGATAGTAGATCGTTACGGTCATTTTAATGTAAAACGTTATTAATTAGATACTGCTACCTAATTTTTTCCAGGAATTCAGTTACGAAACTAGCTCTTCCAAAGAAATAATATGGCATCACAAAGACACTCTGTTGCCGATTCAGCTGCAAGAAGATATTAGGCGTATTTTTTGGGGGTATTTAAAATAAAATAGGTTTAATTAAAAAATCAAATTGTGTATATGTTGTTTAAAAATATATTTACGTGAAGTTCACTTACGAGGAACTTCACGTAAGTGACAAGCATACTTTTATTTTTTTGTAATTATATTTTTCCTTACTGGCATGTGTTTAGTAGAGACTTTTTTCGACATTAAATGTTAAATGAATTAGATATTTCCTTTCTTGTGGCCAACTCGTTAGGGTAATCTCTAGTATTGTTACATCATATCTACTTGTAGTACCATTATTAAATTATTATATCACGTTATTTAAAAATAGATCCATAGAGTAATATTTGTTATATTTTGATGGTGGTCTTCCAATACCATCTTTGTCTACCACGTTTACCTCCTTTAGTGACCTTTAGGAAGTGGTGTTTATTTTTTTTTCCACCGGTTTTAAATTTTAAGTAAGATATTTATTTGTTAAATGGCAAGACCATTTAACAAATGAAGAAATATTAACGAGAATCGGAGAGAACAGAAAAATGCTAAATGTGATTGAATGAGAAGAAGGTGAGAATTAGTGGATGCAATAGAAGGCTTGGTGAATGGAATGAAAGGAAGAGGAAAGAAGAAATTTCATAAGATGGGGGGATTATGGAAAAGGGAAAATATGTTGAAACAAAGAGGTTAGCAAAGGATAGAACAAGATAGTGAGCAGCAGCCGTAACATGACCCTAATGGCAGAACACTATGAATGAATATTTAAGCAGTATTTATTTTAAATATCAGTAAAGGATTGGCAAGTTTTAATAAGTTCTACAATCTAGCAAACAACATAAAATTTAAAATTTCTGAATGTTAAAGTAA